>NC_074717.1:14717733-14950233 GCF_947242115.1 Biomphalaria glabrata | reverse complement strand
TAGGTGAGGGGAGATCTCTTGTCTAAGTCTTGGTGTTAAGGCGAATGGAGATCTCTTGTCTATGTCTTGGTGTTTAGGTGAGGGGAGATCTCTTGTCTAAGTCTTGGTGTTTAGGCGAGTGGAGATCTCTTCTCTATGTCTTGGTGTTTAGGTGAGGGGAGATCTCTTGTCTAAGTCTTGGTGTTTAGGCGAGTGGAGATCTCTTGTCTAAATCTTGGTGTTTAGGCGAGTGGAGATCTCTTGTCTAAGTCTTGGTGTTTAGGCGAGTGGAGATCTCTTGTCTAAGTCTTGGTGTTTAGGCGAGTGGAGATCTCTTGTCTATGTCTTGGTGTTTAGGTGAGGGGAGATCTCTTGTCTAAGTCTTGGTGTTTAGGCGAGTGGAGATCTCTTCTCTATGTCTTGGTGTTTAGGTGAGGGGAGATCTCTTGTCTAAGTCTTGGTGTTTAGGCGAGTGGAGATCTCTTGTCTAAATCTTGGTGTTTAGGCGAGTGGAGATCTCTTGTCTAAGTCTTGGTGTTTAGGCGAGTGGAGATCTCTTGTCTAAGTCTTGGTGTTTAGGCGAGTGGAGTTCTCTTGTCTAAGTCTTGGTGTTAAGGCGAGTGGAGATCTCTTCTCTAAGTCTTGGTGTTAAGGCGAGGGGAGATCTCTTGTCTATGTCTTGGTGTTAAGGCGAGTGGAAATCTCTTGTCTAAGTCTTGGTGTTAAGGCGAGTGGAGATCTCTTGTCTAAGTCTTGGTGTTAAGGCGAGTGGAGATCTCTTCTCTAAGTCTTGGTGTTAAGGCGAGTGGAGATCTCTTGTCTATGTCTTGGTGTTAAGGCGAGTGGAGATCTCTTGTCTAAGTCTTGGTGTTAAGGCGAGTGGAGATCTCTTGTCTAAACTATTTCTAGCCATTAGTTCTACGCGCAGTGCTCACTGGGAGCGCAGATTGAAGTTTTGAATTTCATTCATTGCGCTGTTCTTGTATTGCATTCCTAAATAGTGAAACACGAACAACTCCCACATTCACTTCTCATGTTGGAAACAAAGAAAATATTGATTCTTGTCTTACCAAATGAGTTCATTAAATTTTAAGACTTTTTCCTAGCAAGCTAAAATTAAAAAGAATACGAAACACCATAGCACAGGAGGACATTCTGTTGATATTTAACTTTATAATGTATTATCAATTCATAAAATCTAATCCTGAGCATTTAATTGTTATCTAATTTGATACTTTATTAATGTCACTATTCCAGACATTTCAATTAGCAGCTAAACGATATCCCGGCATGGTGTACACATTTTCAATAAAGAACTAATATAGTCTGGCGAATCTGGTAAGATGTCTGTTCTTAAGCGCTCCATAACCCAGCAAGATGGACATTTTTTTTCTAAGACTTCTCACGTTACCTCCCTTGTGTTATTTTTAGAAGTTTCTTGAGATCTAGTCTGGGAGTCCCAGAGATCAACTGTTCCGCAATGATTTCTCTGCATTGACCGGGGCACTGAAAAGAGTTTTAGTGCTCTGTGATATTGAAAGGAGCCTTAGTTTTATTAAATGTTACATTTGTGCAATATTGTTAGAGGTGTGTGTGCAATTAAATAATTGTATGCAACGGTTCTGTCATTTTTCTGGGTTCAGAGAGATGAGGCAAATAATCTTCAACCAACTTTTATACAATGTTACTTTAACCAACTTTCATTCAGTGTTACTTCAACCAACTTTCATCCAGTGCTACTTCAACCAACAACTTTCATTCAGTGTTACTTCAACCAACTTTCATTCAGTGTTACTTCAACCAACAACCTCCATACAGTGTTACTTCAACCAACTTTCATTCAGTGTTACTTCAACCAACAACCTCCATACAGTGTTACTTCAACCAACAACTTTCATTCAGTGTTACTTCAACCAACTTTCATTCAGTGTTACTTCAACCAACAACTTTCATTCAGTGTTACTTCAACCAACTTTCATTCAGTGTTACTTCAACCAACAACCTCCATACAATGTTACTTCAAAAAACCTTCATTCAGTGTTTCTTCAACCAACTTTCATTCAGTGTTACTTCAACCAACAACCTCCATACAATGTTACTTTAACCAACTTTCATTCAGTGTTACTTCAACCAACTTTCATTCAGTTATTTCAAATCAAATTTCATTTGGTGTTAGAAATGTTAAAATGGATGTGTTTATAGGTGAATATGTTTGTAAACATGCGAGTATAGATAGAGAAGAAGATTGCGTTTGACATCAAAGACTATGATGATGTACAACCAATGATAAGTGCTATACATTTAATGGGAGCTTGTCAGATGTGTAAACCAAAATTAATGTTTCTTTCTGTTTGGCCAAAGAAACTTAAATTAAAGCAAAATCCCCACAAATTGGTCATTTCTCAGATCTAGATCTAAATATCGAAGAATTTTCTAATGATTGCGGTTCTCCTTCTAGGACACAAGTCCAAAAAGTTTACTTTTCAATGTACAAACTTTGACAAGCTTTAAATAATGTGTCAGTTACAATTTTATGTAGTTTTTGTCATTCTAAAAACGTAATTCCCGCCAGAGGTCAATCAAGTGCAAGTGCTGGCACTGTGAATTGACTTCAACGTCTGCTTTCAAAGAATGTCTCACTTTTTATTCCAAGACGTTAGATGGCACTTCTCTCTCTCTCTTATATTCAATTTGCACAATATGCTTTCATTACATCCATTTATCATCTTAAGCTAAATTACAAGGTTTGTACTACGACAGTGCACTGTGGTGCTATAGATAGTTTGATATATATATAACTGAAAGTTGTATTTAAAAAGCTGAAACCTAAAATGAATGACAGAACGAGCAAATAAATACAGTAAAAACATAAGCACATAAAATGTTTATGAATGTGCTAGTGGAGAAGATTTGCCATTACAGTGCACCGGAACATCATTTCTTATCATCTTTTATGGAGATATAAAAACGTCGGTCTTAGACTGTCACGTCCTAGAGTTCAGACTATCACGTAGACTGTCACATCCTAGATCACAGACAGTCATGTCCTTGAATGCCTAGATATATCTTAGACTGTCACGTCTGTGACGAACCGTTTTAGCTCACTCGAGGTATCACTCAGGTCTAAGCATTTAATTAATTTATTTACTCGCTATTAATCATCAATTGCTCTAATTTAGCGTTTAAGCGCTAAAAACACAACCACCACCCCTTCAATCCAATCCCACCCCCTATGGCAGCGATGTCACATTTGACTATCCCCACCTTGACACGTGTCACACTAGACTCTTGACAAGAGTACACTCCCTCCATCTATTGTGGCAAACATCCGTTGACCCCCCCCCCTTCCGGGAGCGGCTGGTCACTTCAAAGTACCCATTCAACTCAACGCCTCGAGCAACGCTGTTCGTCTGGCACTAGCTTTATCAAGGTATAATCTCCCTTGATGTGCCGAGCTCTGATAATCTCCCCTTCATAATCCACCTGACCACCTGGGCTGATTTCCTGGACTTTCAACTCGCGCCTTCGCGCAATGTCTATCCCCCGGAAACGCCGTCACGGTCAAGCGAGGATCTCTTTGTCAAAGACGCCAGATAGTCTAGACCACCTTTGCACTTATCTCCCGCCACTCACCCCCCCCCCCCCTTCTATCCACGTGTATATGGACAAACTTCATCGTCCGATCTCATTCACGCTGGAGAGCCCACAGGGAGCACATCTAACTCTTGCTTGAGCTCTAGACTATTTTCATTCCCTTATTTCACTTTGGATTGGTGGTATGTAACTTAGTAACGTGCTTGAGAACCATTTTACTTAGTAATGTATATATATATTTGTGCATTTATTACTACATTATGTGTGTATATATTTGTGCATTCTTATCATGGATAATGTAAGTAGATTACTGTATACTTATATTTTATATCATGACTTTGTGGCTAAATGTTCAAGCCATCTGGACTAGATTCTATTAACAATTCTTACCAGATGTATTTAGCTCTTTAACTATTATTAATTTAACTCTGATATATTAGCGCTCGGCACGAGCTTTTAATATATCATCATTGATTAATTCCTTGGCAGGGAGTTATCAAAGCATTTCTGTAAACATGTCTTATTGCTGAGTATGTATCTACTTATGCTCTATGTTTACTTATGTGGGAACATGGGCGAGTATCAGACGTTGATCTCTCCTTCCCCTGTCATCTCATTTATCTAAGAGATGTATGTACTTGCTACTCACCGTGATTGGTGAACGTCACCTGTATTACTTATCATATGTCACAATGGCGAGCCTCGTCCGGGATTTACCCAACTAATACTGCAAGCACAGCAGGCAACTCCCCAGTATTTTAACCATCATCATTGTTAGAGCACAAGACTAAAGAGTGTCATTCAGAGCTATTTTAATTTTCTAATTTTGTATTGCTGTAATTGTACTTCTTTTACAGGTTCTTAAGCACCAAACAAAGGCTGATACCACCTTTCCTATAACTCTTAAGTAATTGCTTTCAGCATCTCCATCATCGTCTCCACCTCTTACTCTACCTTCCGCTTTTCCCCTTCATTACCCACCCCTCACCATCCTAGCACCCCTCACCACCATGGCAAGTGGCACACGCTCTAAAGCGGACTCTGACATGAAACAAAAAATAGCTGAACTCAGAGAACTCGCGGCCGTCATATATGACGATGAGGCAAAGCAGAAAGAATATGTGAGGGCAGAATTGGAGAAGGAGAAGAAAAGGGAACATGAAATAGCTATGGAAAGAGAGAAAAGGGAAGCTGAAGTAGCTATAGCTATAGCTAAAGAAAAGGAAATCACGGAGCGGGAAAGGGAAAAACAAATAACTGAGAGAGAAAGGATAACCGCGGAGAAAGAGAACGGAACCGCCAGTCAAGCTTCCTCCGGATCTCGCCCGGCTAGCCCTGCCTCCCAGCAAAGTTCCTCAAACGGCCTACCCCACATGCCAATGGAGCACTTCGACGACAAGACAGAAAACATCGAAGTTTATCTTGTCCGCTTCGAAGAAGTTGCGAGCTACTACGGTCTGCCAGAGGAGAAATGGTGCTTCCAGCTATCCCAATGCCTCCGAGGCAAAGCCTACGAAGTATACTCTAAACTCCCCTCCGGCCAGCGAGAAGACTACGCAGCCCTCAAACAGGCGCTACTCGTCCAATTCGAGCTGACTGCCGAGGCTTACCAAAAGAAATTCAGGACATCCCGCCTAGAGCGCCGAGAAACCTACGGTAATCTCTGCGACAGGTTGGACAAATACCTGAAGAGGTGGCACACTCTTAGCGAACTGCCAGAGACTTTGGACGGCCTAGTGAGCCTCATACTCGCAGAGCAGTTGCTAGAGTGCATGCCTAACGAGGTCAAAATCTTTGTAAGGGAGCAGCAAGCCGCTACACCAGCCGACATAGCTTCAGCTGCAGACCGGTACGCGACTGCCCGCAAAGACGTTAAGGACATCAAAAGCAAGACCTCAGCCTCGGACAAACCAGAGGACCAGCCCACTTCTTCCAACAAACACGCTCCTTCTAGCCAACCCTCTCCTTTTACTAAACCTCATCACCAAAAAGCACCAATCCAACGACCAGCCACGCCTACTAGCTACGACAGACGAAGCCACCCGCCTCGACATGGCCAGACCAATAACCATCACCGTGACCGGAACAGCACGAGTGATCACAGGCCCAATCGACAGCATCAGGCCCCACGTACTGTGTCAGCCATGACTGAGCTCCCTGAACCCTCTTTGCATAATCAGCCATCGCCTCTTGATGAGGAAGAGGAGGACTATTACGTCATATCAGCGCTGACCGTGGCCCCTGAACCCACTGCTTGTGGCCTTACCCAACCGATACCGCCTCACCCCATCATATCACCCCCTGGGGTAGAGATTATTCTGATTAACGGATCTCCTGTCCAGGCACTATTCGATTCCGGATGTGAGGTGAGCTCTGTCATCAGCAAAGCACTGGTCGACCCATCGGATCTCACTGGTGGATCAGTGACGGTTCAATCTCTAGACCGTGGCATTCCTCCGAAGGTGTATCCTATCGCTCGGGTCCACGTAGAATGCAAGTATGTACATGGCACCATTGATGCAGTAGTCATGGACTCGCCAGTATACGACTTTGTTCTAGGCTCCAGGTACATACCTCTAGGAGTTGTCAATAAACCATACTTCTCTCTGCCTGTCGGTAGAATGACAAAGCAGAAACGTGGCAGCAACCAGCTGGTTGGAAGCCCTGGTCGCCACTCTAACAAACCCTTTACTGGCTCTTCAGCCAAGCTCAAGCCGCGCCACCCTGGCACTGGCACTGCTAGGAAGTCACGAGGTAAGCGAAATACCTGCACTCGTGAGAGTTCTTGTAACTCCCGCTCTTCAGCTATCAAACCACTAATGCCTGGCACTGATCCTGCCAGGAAGTCACAGAAGAAAGTGAACTTTCACTCTCGTGAAAGTGGGCCTCATCACAGCTCCACACCCCCTATAAGGCCACTCTTCCCTGACATTGACCGTGTCAGGAAAATTAGAGGTAAGCCGATCAATCGCACTCACGAAGAAACGCCTCACTATGGCTTTAGAGATAAGCCCCGTCCAACGTACGCGCATTGGGCACTCCGCCATAACACTTATCCCACTTACTGGTCTGCCCCAAGAAGGAGATGTACCCAATCCTATCAACCCGGCCTATTACCCCAGGTTTCCAGAATTGCCCCTTCCACGTGGCAATCCGCCTGCGGACAGAACATAGGCGACAGCGGACCCTTAGGACGGACACCCCTCTGGACCTTGGCAACCTCTTAACTACTGGGAAAGTTTTCTTAAATGCTACGACCGACAGTAGACGAAACTTGAGCGATACCAACGTGAGCACTTTATAGATCTTTTAACCAAGACCTATCTTACGCGGGGAGGGTTGTGACGAACCGTTTTAGCTCACTCGAGGTATCACTCAGGTCTAAGCATTTAATTAATTTATTTACTCGCTATTAATCATCAATTGCTCTAATTTAGCGTTTAAGCGCTAAAAACACAACCACCACCCCTTCAATCCAATCCCACCCCCTATGGCAGCGATGTCACATTTGACTATCCCCACCTTGACACGTGTCACACTAGACTCTTGACAAGAGTACACTCCCTCCATCTATTGTGGCAAACATCCGTTGACCCCCCCCCCTTCCGGGAGCGGCTGGTCACTTCAAAGTACCCATTCAACTCAACGCCTCGAGCAACGCTGTTCGTCTGGCACTAGCTTTATCAAGGTATAATCTCCCTTGATGTGCCGAGCTCTGATAATCTCCCCTTCATAATCCACCTGACCACCTGGGCTGATTTCCTGGACTTTCAACTCGCGCCTTCGCGCAATGTCTATCCCCCGGAAACGCCGTCACGGTCAAGCGAGGATCTCTTTGTCAAAGACGCCAGATAGTCTAGACCACCTTTGCACTTATCTCCCGCCACTCACCCCCCCCCCCTTCTATCCACGTGTATATGGACAAACTTCATCGTCCGATCTCATTCACGCTGGAGAGCCCACAGGGAGCACATCTAACTCTTGCTTGAGCTCTAGACTATTTTCATTCCCTTATTTCACTTTGGATTGGTGGTATGTAACTTAGTAACGTGCTTGAGAACCATTTTACTTAGTAATGTATATATATATTTGTGCATTTATTACTACATTATGTGTGTATATATTTGTGCATTCTTATCATGGATAATGTAAGTAGATTACTGTATACTTATATTTTATATCATGACTTTGTGGCTAAATGTTCAAGCCATCTGGACTAGATTCTATTAACAATTCTTACCAGATGTATTTAGCTCTTTAACTATTATTAATTTAACTCTGATATATTAGCGCTCGGCACGAGCTTTTAATATATCATCATTGATTAATTCCTTGGCAGGGAGTTATCAAAGCATTTCTGTAAACATGTCTTATTGCTGAGTATGTATCTACTTATGCTCTATGTTTACTTATGTGGGAACATGGGCGAGTATCAGACGTTGATCTCTCCTTCCCCTGTCATCTCATTTATCTAAGAGATGTATGTACTTGCTACTCACCGTGATTGGTGAACGTCACCTGTATTACTTATCATATGTCACAATGGCGAGCCTCGTCCGGGATTTACCCAACTAATACTGCAAGCACAGCAGGCAACTCCCCAGTATTTTAACCATCATCATTGTTAGAGCACAAGACTAAAGAGTGTCATTCAGAGCTATTTTAATTTTCTAATTTTGTATTGCTGTAATTGTACTTCTTTTACAGGTTCTTAAGCACCAAACAAAGGCTGATACCACCTTTCCTATAACTCTTAAGTAATTGCTTTCAGCATCTCCATCATCGTCTCCACCTCTTACTCTACCTTCCGCTTTTCCCCTTCATTACCCACCCCTCACCATCCTAGCACCCCTCACCACCATGGCAAGTGGCACACGCTCTAAAGCGGACTCTGACATGAAACAAAAAATAGCTGAACTCAGAGAACTCGCGGCCGTCATATATGACGATGAGGCAAAGCAGAAAGAATATGTGAGGGCAGAATTGGAGAAGGAGAAGAAAAGGGAACATGAAATAGCTATGGAAAGAGAGAAAAGGGAAGCTGAAGTAGCTATAGCTATAGCTAAAGAAAAGGAAATCACGGAGCGGGAAAGGGAAAAACAAATAACTGAGAGAGAAAGGATAACCGCGGAGAAAGAGAACGGAACCGCCAGTCAAGCTTCCTCCGGATCTCGCCCGGCTAGCCCTGCCTCCCAGCAAAGTTCCTCAAACGGCCTACCCCACATGCCAATGGAGCACTTCGACGACAAGACAGAAAACATCGAAGTTTATCTTGTCCGCTTCGAAGAAGTTGCGAGCTACTACGGTCTGCCAGAGGAGAAATGGTGCTTCCAGCTATCCCAATGCCTCCGAGGCAAAGCCTACGAAGTATACTCTAAACTCCCCTCCGGCCAGCGAGAAGACTACGCAGCCCTCAAACAGGCGCTACTCGTCCAATTCGAGCTGACTGCCGAGGCTTACCAAAAGAAATTCAGGACATCCCGCCTAGAGCGCCGAGAAACCTACGGTAATCTCTGCGACAGGTTGGACAAATACCTGAAGAGGTGGCACACTCTTAGCGAACTGCCAGAGACTTTGGACGGCCTAGTGAGCCTCATACTCGCAGAGCAGTTGCTAGAGTGCATGCCTAACGAGGTCAAAATCTTTGTAAGGGAGCAGCAAGCCGCTACACCAGCCGACATAGCTTCAGCTGCAGACCGGTACGCGACTGCCCGCAAAGACGTTAAGGACATCAAAAGCAAGACCTCAGCCTCGGACAAACCAGAGGACCAGCCCACTTCTTCCAACAAACACGCTCCTTCTAGCCAACCCTCTCCTTTTACTAAACCTCATCACCAAAAAGCACCAATCCAACGACCAGCCACGCCTACTAGCTACGACAGACGAAGCCACCCGCCTCGACATGGCCAGACCAATAACCATCACCGTGACCGGAACAGCACGAGTGATCACAGGCCCAATCGACAGCATCAGGCCCCACGTACTGTGTCAGCCATGACTGAGCTCCCTGAACCCTCTTTGCATAATCAGCCATCGCCTCTTGATGAGGAAGAGGAGGACTATTACGTCATATCAGCGCTGACCGTGGCCCCTGAACCCACTGCTTGTGGCCTTACCCAACCGATACCGCCTCACCCCATCATATCACCCCCTGGGGTAGAGATTATTCTGATTAACGGATCTCCTGTCCAGGCACTATTCGATTCCGGATGTGAGGTGAGCTCTGTCATCAGCAAAGCACTGGTCGACCCATCGGATCTCACTGGTGGATCAGTGACGGTTCAATCTCTAGACCGTGGCATTCCTCCGAAGGTGTATCCTATCGCTCGGGTCCACGTAGAATGCAAGTATGTACATGGCACCATTGATGCAGTAGTCATGGACTCGCCAGTATACGACTTTGTTCTAGGCTCCAGGTACATACCTCTAGGAGTTGTCAATAAACCATACTTCTCTCTGCCTGTCGGTAGAATGACAAAGCAGAAACGTGGCAGCAACCAGCTGGTTGGAAGCCCTGGTCGCCACTCTAACAAACCCTTTACTGGCTCTTCAGCCAAGCTCAAGCCGCGCCACCCTGGCACTGGCACTGCTAGGAAGTCACGAGGTAAGCGAAATACCTGCACTCGTGAGAGTTCTTGTAACTCCCGCTCTTCAGCTATCAAACCACTAATGCCTGGCACTGATCCTGCCAGGAAGTCACAGAAGAAAGTGAACTTTCACTCTCGTGAAAGTGGGCCTCATCACAGCTCCACACCCCCTATAAGGCCACTCTTCCCTGACATTGACCGTGTCAGGAAAATTAGAGGTAAGCCGATCAATCGCACTCACGAAGAAACGCCTCACTATGGCTTTAGAGATAAGCCCCGTCCAACGTACGCGCATTGGGCACTCCGCCATAACACTTATCCCACTTACTGGTCTGCCCCAAGAAGGAGATGTACCCAATCCTATCAACCCGGCCTATTACCCCAGGTTTCCAGAATTGCCCCTTCCACGTGGCAATCCGCCTGCGGACAGAACATAGGCGACAGCGGACCCTTAGGACGGACACCCCTCTGGACCTTGGCAACCTCTTAACTACTGGGAAAGTTTTCTTAAATGCTACGACCGACAGTAGACGAAACTTGAGCGATACCAACGTGAGCACTTTATAGATCTTTTAACCAAGACCTATCTTACGCGGGGAGGGTTGTGACGAACCGTTTTAGCTCACTCGAGGTATCACTCAGGTCTAAGCATTTAATTAATTTATTTACTCGCTATTAATCATCAATTGCTCTAATTTAGCGTTTAAGCGCTAAAAACACAACCACCACCCCTTCAATCCAATCCCACCCCCTATGGCAGCGATGTCACATTTGACTATCCCCACCTTGACACGTGTCACACTAGACTCTTGACAAGAGTACACTCCCTCCATCTATTGTGGCAAACATCCGTTGACCCCCCCCCTTCCGGGAGCGGCTGGTCACTTCAAAGTACCCATTCAACTCAACGCCTCGAGCAACGCTGTTCGTCTGGCACTAGCTTTATCAAGGTATAATCTCCCTTGATGTGCCGAGCTCTGATAATCTCCCCTTCATAATCCACCTGACCACCTGGGCTGATTTCCTGGACTTTCAACTCGCGCCTTCGCGCAATGTCTATCCCCCGGAAACGCCGTCACGGTCAAGCGAGGATCTCTTTGTCAAAGACGCCAGATAGTCTAGACCACCTTTGCACTTATCTCCCGCCACTCACCCCCCCCCTTCTATCCACGTGTATATGGACAAACTTCATCGTCCGATCTCATTCACGCTGGAGAGCCCACAGGGAGCACATCTAACTCTTGCTTGAGCTCTAGACTATTTTCATTCCCTTATTTCACTTTGGATTGGTGGTATGTAACTTAGTAACGTGCTTGAGAACCATTTTACTTAGTAATGTATATATATATTTGTGCATTTATTACTACATTATGTGTGTATATATTTGTGCATTCTTATCATGGATAATGTAAGTAGATTACTGTATACTTATATTTTATATCATGACTTTGTGGCTAAATGTTCAAGCCATCTGGACTAGATTCTATTAACAATTCTTACCAGATGTATTTAGCTCTTTAACTATTATTAATTTAACTCTGATATATTAGCGCTCGGCACGAGCTTTTAATATATCATCATTGATTAATTCCTTGGCAGGGAGTTATCAAAGCATTTCTGTAAACATGTCTTATTGCTGAGTATGTATCTACTTATGCTCTATGTTTACTTATGTGGGAACATGGGCGAGTATCAGACGTTGATCTCTCCTTCCCCTGTCATCTCATTTATCTAAGAGATGTATGTACTTGCTACTCACCGTGATTGGTGAACGTCACCTGTATTACTTATCATATGTCACTTACTACTGTTTGTTATTTCCCTTTACGGGAGTCCCCATTATTATTGTTATCTCCCTTGATGGGACACTTTATTCATTTGTTGGTTCCCTTTGATATTTAAGAAACTAGCTTATAGTTTCTCTACATAAGACTGAAGATGTCCTTCACGGAAAGACATCTACCACCCAGTGTTATCATTATGGCTAAGCCGATTATCACATCATATCGTTGCAGCTTTTATCTATAGGCTACATCCGCCTGAAATCTTAGCAACCTAAAGCTGATAGCAGATTTGCTGGCACCAGATCTGTAGACATCAGACCTACTCATCCTTCAAGAGTCCAAGTAACAACGCTAGCCACAGACTCGTCACTGGCTTAACTGATTGGTAGACGCAGCTTAGCTCTGCAACCATACAAGTTGGACTGCACACGGAGCCTGGATCCACTACGCCAGCCCACCAGCAGACAGCATCAGTATCAGCCACACCAGTCTCACCAGTGCAGCACAGGACCAAAAGCTAAGCAACCAGCCTAATGACACTCAGACCATTTGGTTCTAATATCTGATGATGATAGTCTCCTAATGTAAATACGCTAGATCCCATTCTAGCATCTGTACAGCATTTTACCTTTTAACTATCCTTTGTATAATAAACTGTACATAATTTTACATCTAAATATAGTATTTGTTGCCTGCATTATAACGCTGTGCTTGTAGTTTATATGTGCAAGTAAGGATTCTCAAACTATAAAATCCCCTAGACACCCAAAACGGCCAAATCTTGAATCCGACTTGTCACAACGTCCTAAATCTATCTTAGACTGTCACGTCTTAGATCTATCTCAAGGCTGTGACGTCTTAGATCTATCTCAAGGCTGTCACGTCTTAGATATATCTCAAGGCTGTCACGTCTTAGATCTATCTCATGACTGTCACGTCTTAGATCTATCTCAAGGCTGTCACGTCTTAGATATATCTCAAGGCTGTCACGTCTTAGATATATCTCATGACTGTCACGTCTTAGATCTATCTCATGACTGTTACGTCTTAGATCTATCTCAAGATTGTCACGTCTTAGATCTATCTCAAGATTGTCACGTCTTAGATCTATCTAAAGATTGTCACGTCCTAGATCTATCTCAAGATTGTCACGTCCTAGATCTATCTCAAGATTGTCACGTCTTAGATCTATATCAAGATTGTCACGTCTTAGATCTATCTCAAGATTGTCACGTCTTAGATCTATCTCAAGATTGTCACGTCTTAGATCTATCTCAAGGCTGTCATATCTTAGATCTATCTCAAGATTGTCACGTCTTAGATCTATCTCAAGATTGTCACGTCTTAGATCTATCTTAAGGCTGTCACGTCCTTTTTTTCCCTTTTTGTCAATACTCTTGCTTTTACTCTTTTCTTCCTATTCCTTTCATTGTCCATCCTCCTTACATCTTCATACACCTCCATCTCTCCCCCTCCTTCCTCTCTTCTATGTTTTGTTGAGTTTTGACCAAAACCAAAACAGCATGATCTGTTAACATCTAACGATTAGCTTATGTTGAGACTCCGCTAGATTGGTGAGCAGGTCTGGCGTTATGTTTAGATTCCCAATGAAGCCTGCAATAATTTCTTAGCTTAAGTGTCTAATAACAGTGACGTCATTCCACCCCATAAGTCTCCTCAGTATTCGTTTGTTAACAACTTAACACACACTCTGCCAATTTCCCTTTGTGTACAGTTTTTACTTGAGAAGTCGCTAGCCTGCGGTGTCAGGATAATGGCGGAGTCAAACGTTTACTGCACTTTCAAGTAGCTTTGAGTACTAGTCTTTTATTGCTTTCAGGTTTCAATGGACGCCAGAAGAAAGTTGCGATCCCTCCCTCCCCCCCCCCCGGTGTACACTTTTCTCTCCCTTAACTTTACGTACTCCAGTCTCACCTTTTTTTTTGGGGGGGGGGGTAGGTATATGTGTATCAGGGTCAGTGGAAACGTGGAAGTGGACTGCTTCCAATAACCAGGACAAAACATTGCCATAGATTATCTTGGATAGGGTAAACGATACGTTGTCTGTAACCTTGTTGATGTCTAAGAGCTGAGCCGAAGGCTCTTCGAGCTCTAAGTTTGAAAAAAAACCTGTTTGGACGCCAAACAGTAAAAAAAAAACAAACCTGTGTGAACACACAGTTCTGTTTGGGAGAGACCCTAGACAATGCCTATGTGAGGCATTGCTGTTGACCGATGCGTTCGGCCCCCGACACGTGGACTAGAGACACGGCCGAAGGCCGGGAATGCACCGGGGACTTCTGCCATTTTCCTTCAATGTACCAAGCTAACTGTGCGGGATCCGCCATTTATGTAACGGTCCCTTTGAGGAACAGCGCATGGATTGGTGATGTGTTTGTGGGGACTTTGTTACAACCCCGCCCGTGCAAAGGGTGGACTCTCGTCTACCCGTGGGCATCCCCACGGGAGTCCTGTGTTGCTACCCATTTCGCCTAGCCACTTCCCCAAATGGCCGTTTCCACGCGGGCGCCACGATGAGGCAGGGCAGCGTGCCCGCGTTGTCTGTAACCTACACATTTCATTGGCCCAAACTTTTTGTAACAATCAGTCTTACATTGGCTCTGCTTCTATTCCCGACAAGAAACGTTTAAATTAAGATTGAATTCAAGCTAAGCTGTGTGAACATCTAGATTCATCATGGACACATTAGATTCACCGTGGTCATCTTGGACACATTAGACTCATCGTGGACACATTAGATTCACCGTGGACACATTAGATTCACCGTGGTCATCGTAGACACATTATATTCACCGTGGTCATCGTGGACACATTAGATTCACCGTGGACACATTAGATTCACCGTGGTCATCGTGGACACATTAGATTCAACGTGGACTCATTAGATTCACCGTGGACACATTAGATTCACCGTGGTCATCGTGGACACATTAGATTCACCGTGAACACATTAGATTCACCGTGGTCATCGTGGACACATTAGATTCAACGTGGACTCATTAGATTCACCGTGGACACATTAGATTCACTGTGGTCATCGTGGACACATTAGATTCACCGTGGTCATAGTGGACACATTAGATTCAACGTGGACTCATTAGATTCACCGTTGTCATCGTGGACACATTAGATTCACCGTGGTCATCTTGGACACATTAGATTCATCATGGACACATTAGATTCATCGTGGACACATTAGATTCAACGTGGACTCATTAGATTCACCGTGGACACATTAGATTCAACGTGGACTCATTAGATTCACCGTGGACACATTAGATTCAACGTGGACTCATTAGATTCACCGTGGACACATTAGATTCAACGTGGACTCATTCGATTCAACGTGGACACATTAGATTCAACGTGTACTCATTAGATTCATCGTGGACACATAAGATTCAACGTGGACTCATTAGATTCAACGTGGACACATTAGATTCAACGTGGACTCATTAGATTCACCGTGGACACATTAGATTCAACGTGGACTCATTAGATTCATCGTGGACACATTAGATTCAACGTGGACTCAGTAGATTCACCGTGGACATCGTGGACACATTAGATTCATCTTGGACATCGTGGACACATTAGATTCATCATGGACAAATTAGATTCATCGTGGACACATTTGGATTCATAATAGTCACATTAGATTCATCATGGACACATTAGATTCATCATGGAGACATAAGATTCATCATGGACATATTAGATTCATCATGGACACATTAGATTCATCATGGACAAATTAGATTTATCGTGTACACATTCACCCAAGTGCTTTTTTCCCTCATATGTTCACAACAACTGTTGGACAATAATGAACTAAGAATGCTATAAGTGACCTGTCCTATACTATTATAATGCTACTATTGAGCTATACGAGTACATTCCACACTTTCAACTTATTCAGTCAGCTCACTAAATTAATCCATGATCTTTTTGTAAGCGAATACATAAATTATACGATCGTATTGCGTGCACATCTTTGATAAGATTAGTTTACAAAAACGATAATTTTAATCTTGTTTTAAAAATGGTATACACTTACTTGCATGAAAAATTTATAATTAATATACAACCAAAGAGATCTGAAGAAAATAAAAATAGACTTTACGCGAGCTGGTGAAATGAAATGATGAAATTGATTTTCAACATCCCTTGGAGTATTTGATATCTTAAAGTTGCAGATAAACTGTTGACAGACGGACAGACTTACAGCATAAACATTAACATAATACAACATTCGCCCTTTAATACCGCCAAAACAAATAAAAAAACAACAACAACTGAGTTATATGGTATCTGGAAATTTAGGCACCGGATAATGAGGTAGTTCCGAATTCCCCCCCGAGTCACGTGGTTGTGTGTACACAACGCGCACCGTGCTTAGTTTTAGTTAGTTTGTAGTGGGAATCTGAAGCGTTATAAGTCAATATTTAGTAGTTTCAATTTACTCATTAGCGCTAAACTATAATTTGTTAATAACAGGAGAATCTAGAGATACATTTTTTTAATAGTTTCAACTAAAACAAATAGTTAAACCTTTGATAGAAGGTACCGAAGCGTTGGCCTATAATCTGCCATACTGAGATCAAGATTTCTTGATCTACAATGAATGACTACACTTACAGTTCTTAGGATTCGGGTAACCAGTCCTAGAAAAAAAAAGTAACACTTTCATCCCCCCCCCCCCTTTTTTTTCCTCTCTGCCCAAAATTAAACAAGCTTGAACTTGAGTAGAACACTAAAAGTTGGACAGCAGACCAGTGTGTATTGGTCAGATAGCTCTAGGGCTAGTGTGTAGTCGATATGTCGACTAGTTGTTAGAAAAGATAAAAGGACTTCCATGAGTTTTCCTTGTGCGTAATAGGCTTCAGTTGTTTAGCGAACAAATAACACATCTGATAGTCAAGGATAAATCTAGATCTACTCTTACAGTTACACAAGCCAAATGTGTCTTACCCCGCCCTTTCATTGTTAAATTTGCTCTCTGAGTAATAAAATGGATCTAGATCTGTTTCGTCGACGCATTTGTGAAACTTTAATGTAGGCCTAACATTTTGTGAATTTCTTAAAAATGATAGAACTTTTAATAACATAATAATACATCATGTGTCCAACACAAAAAATAATTCTTAATGTTATCGATGTGCATGATGTATTTGCGATTGGCGGAATATGAAATACATAACGTTAAAAAATAGCCGAAGTTAATGAAAATAACAATGTTTCAACAAATATGCATATTATCCAATATATAGGCCTATAAATATAAATATAAATATAAATAAAAAATATAAAAATATATATATAAGTGTGTGTGTTTGTGTAGTTTATACCAAGCCTTTTTTTTAATCTTACAAGACACGTTTGTAAAAACATGTTCTTCTGTATGTGAATGTAGATCTATCATCAGCAAAGTGTTGACGCTTGTCATGACTATAAAGGAAATATCATTGATATAATTTAAACCTATCCTTAAACAGTTCTTGGCCCTTTATGAAAACATTCGTATAATTATTTGAACATTCAGGGAGTTCGTTGATGTACTCTGTATATTTTAAAATGTTTGTAAATGTAAAATTTCGTAAAAATAGAGGAGCAACAGCAATGGAAATATAGAAAGAAAAGGCCATTCTCCTCTTTGTTGTCCTACTATCACGTGACTTTGGTTAAAGTAGGTCAGAAATACGAACTACCTCATTAGGCACCGGATATTTAGGCACCGAAAATTTAGGCACCCGGATATTTAGGCACCCGGATAATTAGGCACCCGGAAATTTAGGCACCGGATAATTAGGCACTTTTTGACAAGGCGGAAAATTAGGCACCGGATAATTAGGCACTCTTTAATTAGCGACCTTAATTTTGAAAGTAGTTTTAAAATGTTAACGTATATGTTATCCTTAGGCTATGGGCTATTGGTGACGTTATCAAAAAAATAGCAACTATAACGATTCTAACTGAATTTTCATGATATAAAAGAAAAACTGACAAAACGAGGAAAATAATGACAATCGTGAGAATGTGTGGAAAAAATGACTCCGGATTAATAGTCATTATAAAATATAGACCTCACAGGATTCAGGGAAGGGGAGGTAGAGTTGATTCTCTTCTTATTGCTTCCTGACCTTGGCCCTTCCCCTTCTACGCACTCCCACTAAAGGGAGAGGATTTGTCGCAGGTAGATGTTGAACTAGGTCGTGAAAATGACGCAATGAGTCTCAAGGCTACACACTGGAGTACAGGGCAGGGTACAGCATTGAACATTACTGCTAAAATGGAAGTCTGGAGAAAATTGTCTTCTTATAGTGGGAATGGAAATGAGCAGGGTGGATTTGCGCGCGTTACTTATAGGAATTAAATATGTTGATAAACTAAAGTAGTATACATATTTTATAATAGCATTAAGATCTATTATCAACACTCCTTCTTTTATATTGTTAATGGGTAACCCCTTTAGGAAGATCTATTGTGGGAGTTATAGATGTGTTACGTTGTTGATGGTCTATTTTGTTGATGAGTATATATATGTTACTGGTGCATGCGAGTCCATATGACACAACAACAGAATGAATCAAGAATATACTTAATAACGCAGGCTGATAACTTCAACAATTTAATAAACAATAAAAAGGGCACAGTCCTCTGTCGTCGCTAGCCTAGCGTCGTCCTCTTAGGCGTCTTGTCCGTTATTCTTCTTGTTCATTATCCTACTCTGTTCTTACTCGTCACATTACTTAGGAAAAACCCGATTCACATCGACTTCTACGCATCTTGTGTCATTACATATTTCCTCCCCCCTTTATCAAAAAAAAATTTTGTCAATTTTTTTTTTTTCAGTCTAAAACACTATCCCTACTGTCATGTCTGTACAATATACATGGCCAAAATTTTGGGGAAAGACAAAACAAACATATATCTTGATCTTGATGGACATCATCATGTTTCCCATCTTCATCAGTTCCTGGTAAAATTGTCCATGTTCCTATGTCACAAAGTTCACACTGTAGTTGAATGTTGACACCAAGAAAACAATATGTACAGTTCCAATACAGTTATTGGTAAGAAAATATCCGGTATACAGTGTTCTAATCATCACTCATGTCATTGACGATGAAATAGTATAGTACAGTGTAATAGTTTCACCAACTAATAGTACTAAGTCCATCAAGACATGTATACAGTCCCCATACGACGATGCCTTTGTCGATTCCACAGACATAAAACAGTTTTTCAGAGTAAATACACATGTATATAGTCCACATACGAAGATGCCTTTGCTGACTCCATAGGCATAAATCAGAGTTTTTCAGAGTAAATACTGTCATTGGCAATATGTTCATGGCTGGTCACCTCACATCACACCAAACCTTACCTGTCAGACAAAATGTAATATTTGTGTCAAAACAGCTTTCCAAATTATTCTACTTAACTTTTTTGTTGGGTACCAATAAGTATATTTTCTCTCCACTTACCATTTCCAAACTGACCTAGCCTTTTACTAATGGATGATAATGATTATATAAAAAAAATAATGACTGTAGATGATCATACTTACTTTAATTTACACCTTTGACTTCAATTATTGAAATTTTATAATTATCTCCCTTGATTTAATAAAATTCCCAATTTATATTTTACTGAGTTATCTTCCTTTAAAGGAAATAAAATATATATAGTCCATATATAAACAACTTATTCATACCCATTAACTAGAACATATACATATATATACAAGCATAAACAAATCAAAATGAATAATCATTATTTACAACAGTTTATCTCACTGTAACTCTTGACAACATGTCAGCTACAATATTAATTTCTCCCCTAATAGCCTCCAATTGAAAATTATATTCTTGTAAAATTAGAAACCACCTGTATAATCTACCATTTTTAATACTTTTTTCTTGCATAAACTTAAGAGGCCTGTGATCAGATAACAATATGAATTTGTTTCCCAGTAAATAGCTTTCCAACTTAGTTACAACCCAAACAACAGCTAAAGCCTCCTTCTCTATGACACTGTATCTCTTCTCAGTATCAGATAATTTCCTACTTACAAAAATTATTGGGTGTAATTTATCATACTGTTGCATCAAACAACCTCCTATTGCACTACCAGAAGCATCAGTAGTGACATAGAATATTTTAGAAACATCCGGTAATCTCAATATTAAATTTGTAGAAAAAATATGCTTAACTTTCTCTATAGCTTCTACACACTTTCTATTACAAGTCACTTTTCTAGGCTGTCCTTTCTTTAATAACTGGTTTAATGGATCAACTATCTCTGCTAAATTTGGTATGTATTTTCTATAATAGTTTATCATCCCTAGTATTGATTTAATCTGTTTTTGTGTTGTTGGTATTTCTATTTCTAATATCTTCTTTACATTATCTTCAATGGGACTGATAGTATTATTTTTAACTCTATGTCCTAAAAATGTGATTTCTTCTAAGCCTATCTCTACCTTTTATGCTTGAACTGTTAGACCATTTTGTTTAATTAACTCAAAAATCTCCCTAATTCCTTTTAAATGTTCTTTCCAATCCTCATGAAAAATGCATATATCATCTAAGTAACAGATTACATTTTTTCTATGACCTATAACCGACATCATCATCCTATTAAAGGTAGCTGGAGCATTTATAAGCCCAAAGCTCATAAAGTTCCATTGGAATATTCCATAAGGAGTGATAAATGCAGTATAAGGTTTAGCTCTATTGGTTAAAGGAATTTGCCAATATCCTTTTGTCAGATCCAATTTTGTAAATACTTTAGCATTGGACAATTTGTGTAATATGTCATCAATGTTAGGCATAGGGTAAGGATCAAATTCAGTTATTTTATTTAACTGTCTATAATCTATGCATAACCTTATATCCCCATTCTTTTTCTTTGCTATAACTATTGGTGAAGCATAAGCTGAATTGGATGGTTCTATTATTCCTAGTTTTAATAAGTTGTCTATTTCATCTTTAACTTTTCCCTGTAAGTGTAATGGAATCCTATAAGGCTTCATGAAAATAGGTTTGTCACTAGTTAACTTTATGTCATGCTTTATGATATTTGTTTTTCCTGGCAAACTGGAAAAAATTTCTTTAAAATCATTGATTACATTTATTATGTCTTTTGTTTTTTCTGGAGATAAATTTTCTAAATTCAGTTTTTCCCATGTTTGGTTATCTTTAGTTTCTAGTATAGGAATATTTTTAATATCATTTTCATTAGTTTCCTCATTGATTAAAACAATTAAACATTCATCTACTTGATTTTCATTTTCCACAGTTTCTGTATCTAACTTTTGAGTTTGATTTTCATTGTTTACTTCTGTATCCAAATTTTGAAATTGATTTTCATTTCTCTCATTGTATAACTTCAAATTATTTATATGATATGTTTTTATTTTTCCATTCATATTAATCTTATAGTTTACGTCACTTGTTTTATTTGTAACAACAAATGGACCCTTCCACTGTTTTCCTAATTTGTTTTTTAAGTCAATTACCAAAAGTAATACCTTGTCTCCTACCTCCAATGTTCTTAATTTTCTTTTTTCATTTAAGTTCTCATGTACTGTTTCTTTATATTTCATGTTATTCTCAAAAGCTTCCGCCCATATTTGTTTTAAATCTAAAGCTGTTTCATTGTCATTTTCCTTTTCTATTTTATTTAAGATCAAACTTTCTTTAAAAATTTGTATTTCATCCCTAGGTTTCCTTCCATGTACTAACTCATATGGTGAAAATTGAGTTGCCTCATGAATATTATTTCTAATAGAAAATAGAACAAAATTAATATATTGATCCCAGTTTTTCTGATTATTTTCTACAATTTTAGCTAAGGATCTTTTTATAACACCGTTAAGGCGTTCACAAAGCCCGTTGGCTTCCGGGTGGAATGACGATGATTTAATGTGTTCTATACCATATTTTAATATCCATCTTTTAAATAACTCAGATGTAAACATAGAAGCATTGTCTGATAGTAATGTTTTTGGTATCCCATGTCTGACTATGAACTTTTGATCTAAAGCATTAATAATATTTTCTGTGTCTATATTGGATAATACCACTGCTTCAGGATATCTACTGAACATGTCTACTATTGTCAATATGTACTTATTATTATGTTCTGTTTTAGTTAAAGGTCCTATGATGTCTATTGCTATTTTTTGAAATGGTTTATTTGGTTCATCCATTGACTGTAATGGAGCTTTACCTAATTTACCCTTAAGTCCCCTTCTTTGACACATATCACATGATCTTATGTATTTTGATATGGTTCCTTTCATTTTAGGCCAAAATACTTGAGTTGCTAAATTTCTAAAACATTTCTTTATACCTCTATGTCCACTTAAATTACTGTCATGTGACAAAATCATGACATCCTTCCAATACTTTTGTGGTAAGACTAATTGTTTTATTTCTCTATCATTTATTTTTGTTTTCCTAAATAGTATTCCTTCTTCTATGACATATTTCTCCATTGGGTTATTATTTCTCCTGTCACTAATTCTGTCATATGTTTTCCCAATGATGTTATCTTGTTTTTGTTCTTGAGCCAATTTGTTTATTCCTTTCAATTCTTCTGTTTTCATTTCTTCAGTTCCATCTTTCTGTTTTTCTGCTTGCGTTTCGTCTTGTTTTTGACCTTGTATTTCAACTTCTTTCTCTTTATCTTCTTCACCATTAACTATTTCATCATTCATATCAATAAGTTCCTGAGTTTCTTGTTTTGGCTTGTTCTTAGATCTGGTTATTACCATATTACTAATGTAATTATCTGTTTCAGTATTCCTATTCTGCTGTAACCTTTCATATTTCTTTTCCCATGCTTCAATTTCCTGTCTTGAACATTCCTTCAAACCTGTTAAGTTTCCAATTAACATATCATGTCTCATGTTAGGCATGGCTACTCCCTCACAATGGCCAGTGTAAAAAGGTGTCTCAATAAACACTTTAAATACTTTAAATTCCTTTATACTGCCATCTGCCAACTCCACTTTCCTTGTATATCCCCTATAATATTGCGCCTCAATGAGATCAGCCCGAACCACGAGTGTGTTACAGCCACTATCTCGGATTGCCTTTATTGGAACATTGTTAATAAAAGCTGGGTAGAAAGCAAAATTGTTTTTATTTTCCCTAACAAAAAACACTCTGTCAGAATCTCTATTTTTATATTCCCTGCTTTTACTCCTATTGTATGTGTTATTATTGTAATTGTTGTTGTAATTGCTGTACCTATTCCTACTGTCTGCTCTGTAATTATTTCTACTATCTGTCCTATTGTAATTATGTGTACTACTTGATCTATTATAATTATTCCTACTGTTTGACCTGTTTTGTGTTCCCCTGCATCTCATAGCCATATGTCCTTTTTTTCCACATCTATAACATGTAACATCCCTGTTGTTTGACCTATCTCTACTATTGCTATATCTAAAATGTTGGCTATCCCTACTTCTATTTCTACTTCTTTCATTGTTTTCCTGTGTATATCCCACTAGATCAATATTCTTTTTATCTTTACATGAAAAAAGGTTGTTGGGATAGGCATTTTTATATGTTCTTATTATCTCAGTAACATCATCCAAAACTTTGGGATTCCTTTCTTTGATAAATGATTGTAATTGCGGGTCACACTTAGCTACAAAATTATCAAGTAATATAAAATTTTTTAATCCCTCAAAGATACTGTCAATCTTCTCAAATCCCAGCCATTTATTAAAATAGTCTTTTTCCAAATTTATAGTGGTTTGTGGTTCTATCTGATTGGAAGGTGTGTTTTCAAAATATTTTTTTCTGAATGTGCTGGCATTGTGTCCATATGCATTCAGCAATTCCTTTTTTAAAACTTGGTAGCTATTTTGTACGGTATGATTATGGTTTTGACAAATTGTAAGAGCTTGCCCTTGTACAAAGTCTAACAAAATTTGAGACCACTCTTCCTCCCTTATATTACAATTAACCATTTTAATTTCAATCTCTAGCCTCCTGAAAGGGTTGTAGTTTTTTCCTCAACCAATGGTTGTTATCACTTGAAATATTAGTGTTGTTTGTATGATTATTACTATTATTGGTTTCAATGTGATTGTCTGGGGCATTGGTAGTATTAGTATTAGATCTATCATTAGTATTATTGCTATTAACTTTTTGTTTATTTTGTTCAGCTTCAATTCTCAATTTCTCAAGATCATATTGTAATTTCCTATCTGCTTCTTCTTTTATTAATTGTGCTTCCCTATCTTTTTCTTTCTCCCTTATCTGATCAATTCTATCTCTCTCTATTGTCACCATTTGCTGTACATAGCTAGTTAGGTCCTTCCCTTTAAGTTCTAATTGTTTAGCCTCAGCAATAATTTGCTGGCGAAAAGTCTCCATATAATCAAAGTTTGGAGCTGTTGCCATTATGCTTATTTTATTTTAAACAATGTCTCGATATAGTTTTGATATGGCCTCCCTATTGGCCTAAATATCCCAATTTAGTTTTCACAAAAACTCACTTTCAAATACTTCTTGTAATATATATATATTTAAATACCTTTGCTCAATGTTATATTAACAAATATTACCTCAGTGGACTTACTCACAACCACAATACTTGAATACAACTCAAAATTTTATATCACCTTAATTCAGTGGACTTACTTTAGACCACATAAACAAATATCATATTATATACTTTTATCAATACCTCAATACTTAATTCAATGGACTTACTTCTTGCCAATAAATACCCCTAGGACTATTCTAGTCACTAGTCTAGATTCAATACAACTTCAATACAACTTCAAATAGATAAATCAATATTATACCTCCAACAGTAAATCACAATCCAGTGATACTGACAAAAAATTTTATTCTGACCAATTAGACTGTGTTTAAACACATCTATAAAATAATGTCAACCGATTAATCGGGACAAAAGATCTATATATAAATAATTACTCCTTAGACTCAGTTGTCCTCAGGATAAAATAGATCTAAGGCTCTCATAGGTATAACAATTTAGTTAATACCTGGAAACAATCTAGAATTTATAATCTAGATTAAACGTGGCTTACCTTATCTACTTAAGATAAAATTACTAATATATAATAAGAATAGTGTAAAATAAACGTAATAAGACACAAAAAAAAATAAATCTATTCTAATGAGATGAGACTTTTTAGAGGAAGTATACACTGAAAGAGACAAATAAAGATGACTTCACTTGACTTCTAAAAAAAAATAAAATGTACGTGGATACGAACAAAACAAGACAATCTAAACAATCATCGAGACTTTATTAAATGGAGCAGGTCCACTTTCTAATGTGTCCTATAATGACGCCCTTATCAGGCAACCTGCTCTTAACAAAGATCTACTGTCCCTAATAGACTTAATTTAATAATAATGGAGAGAAAAAATAAACTTATCTTTAGTTAGATCCCCTTTGTTCAGTCCACGGAGCTACAACGGTCAGTTCCACACAAGTTCCCCACTGTCTTTGTCTTAGGCAAGGCAAGGTGTGCTCCCACAATGGCTACTCGACAGGCAGTACTGAGTTAGGCCAATCTCTCCTGTTGCTGCCACAGTATGGTACGGTTCTCAGATAAAGTCCTCTGGTAGGGTTCCAAGGTTCCGGTTCCACTTGATGATCTGTTGGTGCTGGCTTCTGTCTTCAGGTCAGGAACATAAGTCAATACTGAGACAAGCTGGTGGTGCTGTCTCAAGAGAGGTAAAAAAAAATGACTAAGTCCAACTCTCTCTTTTGATGAATATAAATTAGTCAACTTTACAAGTTGATTAGATGGTCACGCAGTGTGGTAGTAGGGTATACCATCACTCGTGTGTAGATTAGATTGCAAGCTCAGCAACACTGCAACAGTCAATTAATAGCTTGAAAAACAAACCTGACAAGGTGACTCGATCCAACGGTCAGCTTGTAGATCTAGATACTAGATATGTAGACTCAGATGACTTTCCGTACTCACAATAAACAGATAAACCTGATAAAATGAGGTATCTTCACTCTTGAGGTATATAGGTAGAGGTATACTGACGACGGACTGCCCTAAATCACTTCAACGGACGAAATAGTTCTGGATTCAGACACAATAGATATAGATCTAGTCAATATAGATCCAAGTTCAATCTAAAAATATCCAACATGGCTGACAAAGCTAGACGCTGGTAACGGTTTCGAATTTTCTCTAATAGAAAGTCTAGATCCACTGGAACAAAGATGCCAAAATCCAGCTGCAGTCCAGATAATTAGCACAGACGTAGGGTAGATCTAGTAGAAATAAACGAATGTTAATCCAGTACTTCTCCAGTGTACTTCGCCAAGTGTAGAATTGTAGATAGATATATCCAGAACACGAAGTTAACTAGATTGTAGATCAAAATGACGCCCTGGCCGTCGTGGGTCGCCACATCTGTTGATGGTCTATTTTGTTGATGAGTATATATATGTTACTGGTGCATGCGAGTCCATATGACACAACAACAGAATGAATCAAGAATATACTTAATAACGCAGGCTGATAACTTCAACAATTTAATAAACAATAAAAAGGGCACAGTCCTCTGTCGTCGCTAGCCTAGCGTCGTCCTCTTAGGCGTCTTGTCCGTTATTCTTCTTGTTCATTATCCTACTCTGTTCTTACTCGTCACATTACTTAGGAAAAACCCGATTCACATCGACTTCTACGCATCTTGTGTCATTACAACGTCCTTCAAATGTGGTCATTAACTTTTATTGAATTAATATGTAGATTTATGTAATATAATATTTATATAAATAGCAATGGAAATCGCAAAACGGCTAGAAATTACGATAAAATATAATGCTTTGAAAATTTTAAAAAAAGTTTATGGAGAAGACAGATGAGTTAAAAATGTAAATATCATTTTTTTTTTTTGGAATATTGGTCTCTTATTAATACTTATTCTGCTTATAGAAGATTGTTGATGTTCCACTTTAACCCCGCCTTCTCTATCATAAACCAAATATATTTACTACAATTTTCGAGAAGGTATGATTCCTCCATTCCTTTTGTATTCAGTAGGCCAACCTTATACAATTAATTTTTTCTTCAGAATGAAAAAAAAAAAACGACAAAAAAGGTTTCATACACTCATTATTAAACACACACACACACACACACACACATATAAAAAAAAACAACACTCGTTTCCCTAACTTTCAAAACTGCCAATGAAATTTAACTATCTTCATTTCCCTTATATATATTATTATTTTTATTACTGTTCTTATTATTATGATGGTTTTAACAGAAATGTGTCTACCAAAGTTTTTGGAAGGCCTCTAAAATATAATCCCCAGACTTCCATTTGAACACCTTTGTGTTTCCATACCCTTTAGTCCAGCGTGTAGCCTTCAGATTCACTACGTAACTTTTACGACTAAGTTTACATCTACCTGCGAAAAATCCTCTCATTTAAGTGAGAATGTGTGCGCGCCCCCCCCCATTCCCGCCCCGCCCATCCCATTTTAAGAGTACGACCCCCCCCCCTTTTTCCACAAGCAGAGGGCGATTGCGATTATATTTATCATCAACACTCCCCGACATAATAAAAATATTTTATAATACTTTTTAATCCTAAGTATTTACATTAGTAACTAAATATTTACACAATTTGCATAATCATCAATTTAAAAAAACTTACCAGTCAACCTTAGGGGTTGGTGATGGACGGAAGCAATGAGCGGAGAATCATCTCTACCTCCCCTCCCCTGAATGCTGTGATGTCTATATTATATAATGACTCAGGAGTCATTTGTTTCCACACATTCTCATGATTGTCATTTTCCCCATTTTGTCAGCTTTTCTTTAGTGAGAATCGTTATGGTTGCTATTTTTTTGAGAACGTCACCGATAGCCCATAGCCTAAGGATAACATATACGTTAACATTTTTAAACTACTTTCAAAATTAAGGTCGCTAATTAAAGAGTGCCTAATTATCCGGTGCCTAATTTTCCACCTTGTCAAAAAGTGCCTAATTATCCGGTGCCTAAATTTCCGGGTGCCTAATTATCCGGGTGCCTAAATTTCCGGGTGCCTAAATATCCGGGTGCCTAAATTTCCGGGTGCCTAAATATCCGGTGCCTAAATATCCGTAAATACGCGGTGCCTAAATATCCGGTGCCTAAATTTCCTAAATTCGAGTTATATACTTTCTGTAGTTGATTCTGTAAAAATATATATCTTTAATGTATTATTTCTGATCTCAAGTTGGTTACAATCATATTCCCTTAAAGTTTTCGTTTCGGAATAATATTTAGATGAAGACGTCTGATTGACTGAGAGATGAAATGAATTAAACGAAATGTAGCGGCGATTTTCTCGTTCAAGTGACGTCAACAAAAAATCGAAAATGAAATATTTATGTCTGCACTCACATTCGTCTCGTATTCATTCAGACAATCTTTTTCAATCCCCTCCAATCTTTCATCCTGAACTTATCCCCTCCCCCCCTCTCTCTCTCTCTCACTTTATAGATCTATTTATACGAGCCCATGTTGTCATCTAGACATCATTTAATTCCATTAGAAAGTAAAATCCGGACAATTGGATATATTCTATATATATATGATTCAACTCCCCACCCCTCCCCTGTATGACTACTGGTCAAGAAGACGAGTACAATGCTCAGAGAAGAATGAAAGGGGGAAAAAAAGATACAGAAACATTGTGTGTGTGTGGGGGGGGTGAAGAAGGGAGCAGATAAGACATTCAGGGAGTGTAATGATCAGATAGGAAAAAGGTTCAATAGGTCAGTTCGGGTTTGACGTCACAGCCCTTTGAGTGAATGGCCGAGCTAGAGGAAGCCAAGAAACTTTGAGGAGCACAGGAAGGGGAGGTAAGAACAACCTAACAGAAAAAACAAACGAGTTGGAGAGGAAAGAGTCAAACTAAAAGGCTGGGCTGGGGGTGGCGGGGGGGGGGCGCTGGAAGTGATGAGCTTTTAAGAGTGACATATTCTGTCCGAGGGCATCCGGATATCTGAGTCAGTATGTAGCACTCACACAACAAAGTGGATCTTCTGTGTGTATATGTGTGTGTCTTATGAAATATATTTGTGTGTGAAAAGACCGCGATGTTAATACGAAGGTAGTGTACTCAGCAAGACTTTTGAAATAATAAAAATGTCTGCACATCAAGATTTATGCATATTTTTTTTAAAAAGCTGCACACACGCAATGAAGTATGGTTATACATCATACCCCTAGTTCATTGACTGACTGATATACTTATCTCCAATTCTCCCACTTGGGGCCTCTAATACTACTATTATTATCCTGTTGTTACTTACCATGTACAACTAAGCACGTGCTATGCTCGACAAATCTAGCTGTCAAATGTTTATGTGTGGGCGTGTCTTTATATATTACGTTTCCCGTTTTAAATGTGTACAATTATGACCAAAACTTTTGACTAGTCTCTGTGCTGGGGAT
Source organism: Biomphalaria glabrata (assembly GCF_947242115.1). NCBI lineage: Eukaryota > Metazoa > Mollusca > Gastropoda > Planorbidae > Biomphalaria > Biomphalaria glabrata. The sequence goes on along the minus strand of NC_074717.1, from coordinate 14,920,782 downwards.
AAAAGTTCTAATAGACTCGCTCTTTTTTATTATTTTTCTCCTTGACAACTGTCTCAGTAGGCCTCCTTTCCACCCCCTTCCTCCAAGTCTGATATTAAATGTAACAGACATTCATAATTACAAGGTTGGGAGGACCTCGCCTCAAGCCTCCTCCCAAGCCACCCTTGTGAGATTCTTCTTACCCCCCCCCCACTTCGTGTAATTTAGATATTGTATAGATTTGTTGGGCTAGGTAATTGAGTGAGTTCGAGCTATATTTAGCCCGCTACTGTCGGTTGTGTCAATGAAGCTGATTCTATTCTTGGCTTCCATACGATCAAATTAACTTCCGAGTTGTCCTTCAATACCCCCAGCCTTATCTCCCCTTTTCATTCTTCTAGTCAGATGACTTCGTAGTGACCTTGGTGTCTCTAAATAGAATGAGCACAAAAAAATAAAGTTCATTTTAATTTATTTGTTTGTATCCAAGGGTGTCTTAGTTCACTCTGGACTATTTGGGAATAGAATAGAGACAACTGAGAAATAGGGGAAAAAAATACCAAGAACACAAGCCTTCATCATCCGAGATTATTTGATATATTTTTAGAAATATAGATCTAGAGTCCAGCCTTTTGTGGCAATCAATGTCTATAGGTATAGGTCTTTACTTTGCCAATTCACTGGAAAATAAATACGATTTTTGATACTTTGAGCTGATTGGGGGGGGGGGGGGTTCGCTTGAAACACCGAATGTTGAGAAGTTGACGTCATGAGCTACTTCCGGTTAGCTGGTGTCAAGCTGAGTCTCAGTAGGTCAACACTCATGGGTCAACTGAAGTACCCAATTAGTACATTGATATTGGACAGACGTTGGTTAAAGCAGAGAGTTTTTTTTTTTACTGCTGGCACAGCTCAACATTTCTTGTGACTTGAGGGACATCAGAGTTGAAGAGTTTTACTTCCTCAACATGTAAGTGAGTACAACCACCAGCACAACCACCACCGCAACCACCACCACAAATATAAGGACAAGATTTGTTGTCTTAAAGACTGGCCAATGAAGTGGAAGAAAAATATTTGTCAAACTAAAGAACATCGTGCATTTCAATAATAATAATAATAAGAAGAAGAAGACGAATATATAACTAGTTGACCCACGGCGTAGTATACGTTGCTATTTTGCAGGGCCAACCTTAGGCCACTGCAACCTATGCAACTTTCATAGGACCCGAGCTAATTCTAGGTGTAATACTACTTTTTCTCCCCCGCCTCTTTTTTTTTACGTGGGGTAACTCTAGTCCGACTTGCAGAAATAAAAGAGTGATCTTTCCTTTACTTCTTGGTGTCCAAACTGTTGAGCCATGATGAGAATTATATATATAGATATGTTTTTATTATTCTGAAGACAATTTTGGGAGTCTCTTCAGTTCCATGTCAAAATCTAGTACGGGACTGAAGCAAAGCACGTGTGTGTGGTGAGTGTGTGGTGTGTGAGGTGTGTTTGTGTGTGTTTAAAGAGAGTGAGAGAGATAGAAGTAAAGATAAGACACGAAGATCTATTGTTTGTAAAGTAAAGATAAGACACGAAGATCTATTGTTTGTAAAGTAAAGATAAGACACGAAGATCTATTGTCTGTAGTTCAAAGAGAGATTACAAATGAACAAGACAGAACAGACGAGAGACTGATGACATTTATTACAAAGCTTCTATCAACTCTCTGGTCAAAAGTTTGTACAAGTTATTTCTCGCACATCCAATCTCGGATTAAGGTGAAATTTGGCACAATTATTTCTTTTACATCACAAGAATCATTAAAAAAGTAACCAATTAGTTAATAAAATATTTTTAATTAACAAGGGAAAGAAATTTTGCTTGACAGATGTGGTGGTATAAGTTGAATTAGTTCTCTCGAGGACTCAAGCCTTGAATGAACATTTTTTTTATGCGATTAAAAAAACGATGATGTAAACATTGACCAAGATACCCCCATCTTACCTCCCCCTTTCACAACTGGTCCAGACAAGGGATAGGATCATGGCGCATTGAGCAAGCTAAAAGCTGAACAGAAACTATTGTAAAGATATTTCTATCGCACAGACTTATATGTTTAGGTCAATCCTACATATAATATAATCCAAACTAATTGATATAAGCTCTGTTTTTTTTCAGTATTTTTGTTCTTCCTCAATACTTTACTGTTGCGTTCTTCCTCAATACTTTACTGTTGCGTTCTTCCTCAATACTTTACTGTTGCGTTCTTCATTCTGTTGCTGTTACAACATTTCTCTGTTTCTAGAGTTGATATAAATCTTCCCACGACCCAGAACTCTGCATTCGATTTGTGGTATTGTCCCCTGAATTTAAATTTTAAAATGTTGAAACCTTAAAGCGACACACACAGATACATTTTAAGACCTTTCTAATTAGATTTAATTCAGTAATATTCATTTATCGATCTTTAATCCATTTTAGCAGGCATGTGACTTTCACTGACCTAGATTGAGTGATGTCTTCCATTTACTTCTGTCTGTTGTTCATCTTCTGGTTCCTGTTTTAGTGATCAATCAATTCATTGTGTTGGTCCGTGACAAGTCTAGAGGGAAAGAAAGAAAGAAAAAAGAGGATTACAAGAAAATTAAAATGCCAGATTCATATTAAAACACAAAAACATTGTGGGAGGGGGGGGGGAAGAAGAGAGAGGGATAGAAAAAGAGAAAGCGAGCCAGTGATAGATAGTGAGAGAGATAGAGAGATAGATAGAAAGAGAGAGAGCGAGAGAGAGAGAGACGGGAGAAAGGATTGGAAAGGATCTTGGCAAACTTCCACCTGATATTTACTTACAAATGACCTATGGGGAAAAGATAATTAAAAGTTAATAGATAAACTTGGCTCAGCGGGATACGCCTATGCATTCAAGCTTGTATAATATACAAGTATAGTTGAGCTAATAGGGGTCACTGGGAAGATATGTAGACAGTTATTTTTCATAGAATTCGGTGAAACAAGATTTGCTTAAACTGATGTAAACATGGCGTAAATGTTCCCCAATATTAACAGATGTCTTCTAGGAAAGTTTAACATTAAGAATGAATCCAACAATTCAGATTGGCTTACATCATCCCACCGGCGTCACATAAACATAAATAAACATAACTGACCTATAAATAAAACGCGTGTATAAAAACTACTATTTTAAATTTCCTTTACACCAGGTGATGGAGAGATGACCTCGACTACCATTGTTCACGTCTTACTGGACGGCGAGGAGTCGATCATGGAGTTTATTGATGGCGCAAATGTAAGTACTGACCACGACTCTTTGTTTACAAACTGACACTGACCCTTAGTAATATTTTATTTTATTTTGTAGAGACCTCAGCTTCAGAATTTGTGTGTAGGTTTAGTTTTTGTCTCCTAACACCTCTAAGTTTCCTAACCTTAACTCTTTAATTCCAGGCTGGCTAACTGTTATTATCATAATAAGAACTCCTTAATTCTATTGATAAAACTACTAAATATAGAGGAAAGAAGTCAAACAAGGGAGATAATCTAGATTAGGATATCTATCATTCAACTCTATTGCTTCATCCTTCAGGTCTATCATTCAACTCCATACTTTCTTCCTCCAGGCTTATCAGATGGATGACATCAACGTGGATGCCTACATTGTGGTCTTTTCCATAGTGGACCGCAATTCTTTTCTGGTGGCCAAGGACCTAGCTCGACAACTGAGAGTCAACTTGGGCACAGATCGGGCCATTATTCTGGTTGCTAACAAAACAGATTTGGTCCGAAAGAGACAAGTGTCTGTTGATGGTGAGGAATGTGATGAGTTTAACTTTCTTAGTCACTTCTGGTTAGGTCGGTAACTTACTTAGTCACTTCTGGTTAGGTCGGTAACTTACTTAGTCACTTCTGGTTAGGTCGGTACCAAGACTCTGATGGACAGTCCAGGGTTACATTGCATCCAAGTTTCTGAGCACAAAAACAACAAACTTTAGGCACCAGTACGTGTGTGTGACCTCAATAAACTAAATACCAAAAGTCTGGTGTCCTTTTTAGACTATTGTTGAAATGGTCTATTAGACTGGGTAACATTTGTATTGTTTAGGGCAGTGATGTCCATCAAATGTTCACAATGTCATGGCCCTAATGTGTTTGAAATGTTACAAATGTTGGACACTTGCGCCCCTACTTCATTTAGACAAAGTCTCGTCCAAATGTGACAGATGACATGTACAATTCCAAACTTTATTGTGAGGATTGTAACTTCAACTGTTTTTAAATGACTTGTTGCTAGACTATATAGATGAGTTGTATCTCTGCACATGTAAAGTACGAGAGAAACTTATAGACCCGAAACACGCACACGTCCAAATCTGATCAATTGTCTGCCAGTGATGTCGCCATGAATTTAGCAGACATCTGAAAATTAAAAAGAAAAAAATTTTGAATAGAGAGGAAATATTTTTACAAATATATGTCCAAGCAGCCTGACCGTACGGTATGCGCGTGCAGTGGACAGTCGTTTAGTCGTTTCAATGGTGCCGGGCTCATACCTACCCGCTGCCAACCCCCGTTGTCCTGCAGGAGTTTTGGACTAGAATGTAGATTATGTTCAATTCTAAAGGAACATCCGACAACAAGCAAAACATTTTACAAACAAACAATCGTGGCACCCCGCTACCAACAAGTTTTAATAGGGGAATAAAAAGCTGACCATGATGTTGATATACATTTCTGTTACTTCTCAAGTGGCAGTGATTGAGTATTTATTGTTATTTAGAAACCTGTCAACTAAAAATAACACAGTCAGACAGATTATAATTGCTTTCACGTTTCAATCCTCTCTATCTACAAAACAAATTTCTTTTTCTTGAAGCAACACACAGCGCCAGCTACTTCATTAAGATTACGATCAATTATTGAAATAAAGTTATTTAGGTCAAGGCCGGGATCTTCACACGAAGGTTACTGACATATTTATGTATATGAAACGTTATAAATAGAAGAAGGGTTGAGCGTTTAGAAACTGAATAGCAACTTCTTGTCATGACAGTAGTGGTTGAAGTTTGCAGGGGAGGGCATACTGTTTGTGTGTGTGTTAGTGTGTGTACATTTATTAGTGGGTTTGTATGTTTGTGAGCGTTTGTGTGAGTCACGTTATTGTTTATTAAGATAATGAGTGGTTCTATAAATAGACTGAATAGCAAAACAACGATATCTGAGGAGATTTATAAAGATGGCAGGTACAAATTACGAGAGCCATTTTTTGTTGTTCTTCTATAAATAGCCTGAAAGATGCTAACACTGGGGGAGCATTTGAAAATCCATAGGTCAAGGACGTTTATGTGTCTATGTTTTCGCGTTCTGACATTTGTTATCACAAGAAGAAATCTATATCGCTGTGACTTTTTTGTTTTGTTTATTGCAATAGACATAGAGATATGACAGCTGTGTGTGTATGTGTGTGGGTCTATAGAAGTAGATCTATATTTGTGAAACTGAAGTTGAAGCCTCTCGTGTATGTGAGACTGTATGTGCGGAAAATCTTTTCTATTTCTGTAGGTGTGTGTATATATATTAAAAAGTCTGTTTCTACCGAAGCGATGCAATGAAGTTCTCTAGTGCAATCCACGTGACCTCAGACTTTCATAAACGTTGCCCTCCAGGTGTTAAAAGGTCGTCTATGTCTTCTGCTAGGGTTGAGGCCCATATTACAAGTCTGCGAAGTTTTAAACTAAAGAACATGACCTGACTATCTTTGATAAGGTCAGCCGTTGGCTTCATTTCAAAGTGTTTTGTAAGGAGGAAAGATGAAGAAACAAAATGAGAGAAACTTGAATGCGAGGTATCAAGGAGAATAGTGAACAGATGATTCAAGAACAATAACTTTAGCTAGGACAACGTGGAGATAACGTCTAAATTGTCTAGAGTTATCTTCCTACTACTGACCAAGAGAAAAGAGTCCTAGAATCCGTTCTCTCCTGGGGGGCTCCCTAGTGCTATTAGAGCATGGAATGGGTTGCCTGAGCTAGCCAGGAAAACCAGTGACTTGGCTGAATTTAAGTCATTGATTAATATGCATGACTAAATGCATGACGCGTAGGACGTAATCATCTTCTTTTTTGAAGTAACGTCTGTATTATATAAGAAGATAATACTACACTCCTCATTCAATCTTCGCACTCGAAGTCAGGCCTTAGTATTATTCGTTTTCAAACAGCTCTGAACAGAAACAAAAAGATATCAACCACAAGAGACTTTATCTAATTAAAACAACACTGGAAAATCTAAAATAAAAAGGAATTATGGAAACTACATCCTGGGAATAATTAATAAGTTGGTCAGTGGTGACAGTGTCCGGAGAGTAGTCACAGCAGAGGCGTAGTAAGCAAATCGTCCTTCCGGGGCAAGAAACTTTATAGCACCCCCCCCATGAACATCACATAGAAATATTGGCTTTTAAATAAAAAATATTTAATAATAATAATAAGATACAAATAACCTTATAATGAATTACCAACTAAAGTATCTTTAGGGGCGCCCTTCAGCATGTGGCGCACACCCCCACCCCCCCTTTTACCTCAACTCACTACGCCTCTTGTTCAAAGTGTCATTATAATTTTATGTCAATTGAAAACTTTTAAACCAATAATGATTCAAAATTATTCATGTATTAACAATCTCACTGAGGCTCATTATCATTATCATTCAACTCCATTTGAGGGAATACCTGGGAGGGTCAAATCCTCTTTTCTAAAAACCCTGGACAGAAAGCATATCATTAAACAGGTCAAGCATGTGGCTTCACAGACCTGTCGAGTCGGAGGTCAGCAAATCTGGTGCAGGTGAAACCGGAGGATTTCCAGCTACCCGTCGCCTCAGCGTGGCCCTCCGGTGGAAACATCCAGAGGTGGATCTGGACAGGCTAAGAACGAGTAGCGAACCAGGCCTTCTAGCAGGTCTCCCTGGGTGAGCTTTTGTTTTTTTTATCTCACTCGGGGTGGGGATGGAACAAGTAACCTGCAACCCAGTCCAAAAAGTCCGCCACGCCGTTCCACAAAGGGGGTCGTCATCAGTTCCGGATTGCTGGATTGGCGGCCCTTGCACGGAACAGTGGCGGTTACAGTATAGGAATATGAGACAAGCTCCCCGCAGTTAGCGCTGTCCCTGACACTTATAGCGGGTGACTTAAGACTCGGGGACGGTGCGCTGTGTACACGGCACGGCCCGGTTTTACCAGTCAGTCAACCAATATGGCCGCCTACCGTTGGGTGCACTCAGACAGGACAGGGGTGAAGAGCCCCATGTCCAGGCCTGGTGGTTGGATAAAAGCCTTTCTAACCATCAACGGGATAATGGCGCCTACGGCGCCGATTCCCTACTGGACTTCATCGAAGGTGCAGGTGAAATGAAAATGAGACACGATTTTCTCTTCCTACTCGCAGCGGGGAGTACCGTGAGTTGGGGATACCGTGAGTCGGGGGTATCGCGAGTTGGGGATACCGTGAGTCGTGGGTACCGTGAGTTGGGGATACCGTGAGTCGTGGGTACCGTGAGTTGGGGATACCGTGAGTCGTGGGTACCGTGAGTCGTGGGTACCGTGAGTCGTGGGTACCGTGAGTCGTGGGTACCGTGAGTTGGGGATACCGTGAGTCGTGGGTACCGTGAGTCGTGGGTACCGTGAGTCGTGGGTACCGTGAGTTGGGGATACCGTGAGTCATGGGTACCGTGAGTCGGGGGTATCGCGAGTCGTGGGTACCGTGAGTTGGGGATACCGTGAGTCGTGGGTACCGTGAGTCGGGGGTATCGCGAGTCGTGGGTATCGCGAGTTGGGGATACCGTGAGTCGTGGGTACCGTGAGTCGTGGGTACCGTGAGTCGTGGGTACCGTGAGTCGTGGGTATCGCGAGTTGGGGGTACCGTGAGTTGGGGGTACCGTGAGTCGTGGGTACCGTGAGTCGTGGGTACCGTGAGTCGTGGGTACCGTGAGTCGGGGGTATCGCGAGTTGGGGATATCGTGAGTCGTGGGTACCGTGAGTCGTGGGTACCGTGAGTTGGGGATACCGTGAGTCGTGGGTACCGTGAGTCGGGGGTACCGTGAGTCGTGGGTACCGTGAGTTGGGGATACCGTGAGTCGTGGGTACCGTGAGTCGGGGGTATCGCGAGTCGTGGGTATCGCGAGTTGGGGATACCGTGAGTCGTGGGTACCGTGAGTCGTGGGTACCGTGAGTCGTGGGTATCGCGAGTTGGGGATACCGTGAGTTGGGGGTATCGCGAGTTGGGGATACCGTGAGTTGGGGGTATCGCGAGTTGGGGGTATCGTGAGTCGGGGATACCGTGAGTTGGGGATACTGTGAGTTGGGGGTATCGTGAGTTGGGGGTATCGTGAGTTGGGGGTATCGCGAGTTGGGGATACTGTGAGTTGGGGGTATCGCGAGTTGGGGGTATCGCGAGTTGGGGGTACTGTGAGTTGGGGGTATCGCGAGTTGGGGGTACTGTGAGTTGGGGGTATCGCGAGTTGGGTGTTCCGTGAGTCGTGGGTATCGAGAGTTGGGTGTTCGTGAGTTGGGTGTTCCGTGAGTCGTGGGTACCGTGAGTCGTGGGTACCGTGAGTTGGGGGTACCGTGAGTCGGGGGTACCGTGAGTTGGGGGTACGGTGAGTCGGGGGTACCGTGAGTTGGGGGTACCGTGAGTCGGGGGTACCGTGAGTTGGGGTACCGTGAGTCGGGGGTACCGTGAGTCCGGGGTACCGTGAGTTTGGGGTACCGTGAGTTGGGGTACCGTGACTCGAAGTTTGTAGCTGTTAAATATGACGTAGACAGTTATAAATACAGCGTTACAAGATAGTAAGTACTCATAATATCATCTCGATAGCGCTAGTCTAAATACACCATTTGTGTTGCCTCTTTAAAAAGAAGGTTTTGATAAACTCTTGGTGAATATGTAAATAACTCGCCAGTTCTGGATACATTTTTACATTTTTAAAATTGATTTTTAGCACACTAAAAGGTTATATTAAATTAAGTTTCTCTGTAAACGCTCCAATATCTTGGTGAATATGTAAAATTTAAATAAATCTCCAGTTCTAGAAACATTTCTAGAAACATTTTGACATTTATTTACATGATAACACACGAACAGTTTCTACGTATGAAAAAAGACACAAAAAAAAAAGATTTGAAAAGATTGTTTTTGTTTAGCACAAAGAAGTGACTTTGATTTGTTCTGTTCAGTTACATATCAGCGCCATAATGTATACAAATTAACTCAATTGGTCGAATTTAACACTAATTTCTTGTTCATTTCTTCTCCAGAAGCTCGACTCATCGCCTCAGCATTTGACTGTAAATACATAGAGACTTCAGCAGCACTGAATCATCAAATAGACGAACTCGTGGCGGGCACCTTGGGCCAGATTCGTCACCAACTTCTTCCTCCAGGTTCAGCTTTGATGCCCCCGCCTCCGACCAAGTCTCGAAGCAGAACTCCTTCCCCAGTGTCATTCTTCAACAAACTCTTTCGTCGTAACGCGAAAGGATCCGCTTCCTGCGAGGGCATCTTCATGAAGTAGATGGATTGTGGGATAGCGCGCGTCTTGCAGTGTTTTCTTCCAATCAGACCAATCATCTTGCTTTGTTTTCAGTTCGAGTTTTTATTTTGTTGCGTGTTGCCTTTGTTGATAGCATCAAAGGTGGACTCAACAAACTGAACATACAACTAGTTTGTGATGTCAAGTGATAAACAGCATCCAAGTCACATGACTACTTATCCTAGCTGCTACTCTTTGCTGACTGTCATTTTGACTCCCCTGACTATGCTTGCTCTTCCTGGTCACATGACAGGTCAGGTGACTTGACAATTGTATGCAGAAAAGAAAGTGAATATTTACTTTTAAAAAAAAAAAATGTTGAGCAACAGGATTCAACATTTTGCACTTGAAATTGATCCTCAGTCATTATAGACACACCTCCGGAAGTATTGATCCTCAGTCATTATAGACACACCTCCGGAAGTATTGATCCTCAGTCATTATAGACACACCTCCGGAAGTATTGATCCTCAGTCATTATAGACACACCTCCGGAAGTGTTGATCCTCAGTCATTATAGACACACCTCCGGAAGTGTTGATCCTCAGTCATTATAGACACACCTCCGGAAGTATTGATCCTCAGTCATTATAGACACACCTCCGGAAGTATTGATCCTCAGTCATTATAGACACACCTCCGGAAGTATTGATCCTCAGTCATTATAGACACACCTCCGGAAGTGTTGATCCTCAGTCATTATAGACACACCTCCGGAAGTGTTGTGTACAAGATATGCTCACAGATGGAGCCTAAGGGGCCTAATGTTATAGGAACACATAGCAACATGTCCACAACATGTCAGTTATATATCAAGCCGACTGCAGACTTGCCACTAATAGATCTACATTCTGTGTCAATGATTGCATTAGTCATCGGTTAGTTAACTGTAACCTCTAACGGTGGCAACTTCTAGCATAAGAGTTACCTCTTTCCATTGCACTGTGCTAAAGGTTTACATTCTAGTTGAACTCTATGGTTGATGGTGATTCTGTTTTAAAACAAGATTGTCATGTATTTGTACTTTGTATGCATTGAAAAAAAGGGGAAACAATTTTAAGATCAATAAAACAATAGAATTGTATCTAAGGCAGGGGGATGAAGATTATAAATATATTATATATATATATATATATATATATATATATATATATATATATATATATATATATATATATATATATATATATATAGCAAAAATGTTTGAGTTATCTAATTAATTAACAAATTTCTTTAATTTTTAATTTAAGTTCACGTCAGTAGCCTAGTTCCTCTGTGGGTAGTCCATGAACACTATGTTTACGGTACATTTGTTTCAAAGAATGTAGAGGTATAAGTTTTTCGGTCAATAGACTTATATGTGTTGACTCATCAGAACATTAACAAAAGAAAAAACAACAATATACCTGAGAGAAGATGTAGATCTAATGGAGACATCCAACTGAAATAAAAATGTATTTAAAAAGACATTAACATTTCTTTATGTACTCTAAAAGCTAAATCTGCTATTTCCATTCTTATATTGCCTTTGTATGCTGTAGATATTGTTGTACACAAGAAGTGAACTCAAATTTATGACTCGTATTGACCTTCAAACTCTCTTAATGAATAGGATACCAAAATGAAATGAGTTTGTCTTGACCTCATTATTTTAATGTACATTTCCTCTTACCAACCTCCACACGGATCTTAAAAATAGCTCTAAGAATATTCCTAGAAATTTTACAGTTTATGCTTATTATTGGGAAAAGCTAATTGGCCAGACGGGAAAAAGTCTCGTTTGACCATTATAATTTTCCAAACTATAATCTTTCCAAAACAAAAATTTGGTCTGGAGATCTAGACAATTTATAATTGTATATCATAAACCTAGGTCAGCGGATATTCCCTGGATAAACAATGTTCCTTTGTTATATCTCAATCACTGAGTTAATGGGCATCATTCACCAATCGTAAACAAACAACATTTTGCCACGTGGTTCTCTATATCTTCTATACAAATTACGCAATCCATAAAGGCTGTCACGTGAGACGTAGTTTCCATTGTTTTATCAATATTATCACCTGGCCAAATGCTGTTTGTTTACGATTGGTGAATGAGGTCCATTGAATATAGTTATCGTTCCTTCCCAATGTGACCAGCTTCATGAAGGAGATATTGTCTCTCTCTCTCTTAATGGTTTACAATTTGTTTTTACAAAAAGTCATCCGTTGTTTTTAATGTTATTTGATTGTCATTCTTTATGTCAGCTTGTTTAGACCATGTGTTGGAGATCATTGATTCTGTACAGCTGACATGTGCTGAAGTTTTTGTTCTACATTTATGCCAATGATAGAGACGAAGTAAACTAGAGGATAGACTCTAAGAATACTTGCATGTGTAGCTGCAGGTTTTGTTGTTGTTTTTTTTTTGTTGGGTTTAACATTCGGAATAAAACCGAAACAGTCTTTTCACAAATGTGTACAAGAAAGGAAAATCCCATCTGAACCAGGGCCTAAATACAGGCACACAGAAAGGATCTATTACAAATATGCATACGAAATGTACAAAATAAAGAAGAAATTAAGTTTGATTTAAAAGTATTCAAATAGTTCATAATTTTAACTTTTATCAATGTCTATTCATTATAGGCCACACAAGAGGGGCAGCAAACAACTCGCTGATGGCTTCAATAAAAACTTTGCCCTGGGTGAAGGCATAAAATATTGAATAAACACGAGGAAACAAGAGAAGATAATTCCTTGGTTGTAGAGACTTAACTGTGATATTAGTTATTACATAAAAATTGTCCGCTCTACACATGGGTCATCTGTTTGGTAAGCAGTACATGTCAACATTCAAGTTTCAATGTTTTCCTTACAAATGTCAAAAGGTGCAAAGTACAAACTATCAACAAACACAATCTGACCATCCTCTTTACGAACTACACGTTTGAGGTGTGAAACTCTTTCCGATGGGATTATTTTGTTTGGCGGCTGGTTCTATTATTGTAATTGATGTATTCTTACATTCTGAATATAAGTAGTCACTGAATGTATTGTTCAACAGATATGAGTCAGTGTGAGCCTAGCCTAACGGATGGTATTACAGTGATTGGTTGACCAAGGGACAATGCTGTTAGAGAATGACCAATCTCCATGTCCTGACCAGAGGAGGAAGAGAATATACTCCTTTAATTTAAATAAACAAAGGTCTACTGGGATACACGGGGGCCTGGTGGTTGGCTTCCGAACCAAAGTGTCCCGAGTTCGAATCTTTATGAAGACTGGAGTTTTTTATTTCTGGCACCTTGGGGTGCTCCAGCCAGCACTAGCGTGTGCCTGACATGGGTCAAGTGAAGGCGGCTGGACGTTCACCTGACCACAACGTTAACAGTGGGCCATTGAAACAGATGACAGTTACCTTTACAAATGTCATCATCTGCCCAAGGAATCGTTACAGGGATACATGCATCTTGTTTTTAAAAAAATGTGTTAATGTTCCTACAAAAAGCATTCATTTAAAATACAAAAGAAACGTATTTATTTGGAATTAGCGAGCTTTTAAATTACACAGAAATAAATATTTCTATAACTTTCAATTGGAAAATAATACAACCGTATGCATAAACGTTTTAAAAAATTAAAAATAAAAGCCTCCCTTACTTAATTGAGACTCCAATGGATAAACATAAGACTGATATCGAATTGGCATTTAGAGGCCGTTAAAAATTGAACGTTTTTTTAAATTGTTTTTTTTCATAAGTAAAATAGATTCTGAAGTGTAACATATTTTCCAATGATTTCCACCTTCTGTCGACTCAATCCTTTTTTGCCATTAGCTAAACCAATTTAAATATGTGCACTCAGAATATCCCTGATTAAATTATCAGCACAAATAGAAAAGAGGAAAACGTGTTGGTAGTGTGATAAACAATCATAAAGAGGAAGTAGGAAGAGTACGTATCAACAGTGGCGTAGCATCCATGGCGCGAAGGGGCTCAATGAACCCGGGCCCACGACCATTAGGGGCCCACTGCGCTTGGGCCCATGGCTCTTGAGGGTGACACCAAAGTGAAAAACTAAATTCACCTTTAATAAAAACCGATAAAAAAAAACAGAATTTAAAAAGCTTCCTCAAAATTTCCTGAAAGCTGTCTCAAAATTACTACCAGTTTCAAAACCAAGTGTTTGAAGCTTTAATGTAAGGATTTGCTTTGCATCAGGTTTAGCACATCATAATGGTGGCTAGACCTAACCGTGCGTTTAGGGTGACAATCGTTTCCATTTTTTTTCCTTGTCTGTTCATAAAACCATTGGTAGTATTACAGGAATGGAGGGGGGGGGGATGGGGAGAGTTTGGTAAAGAAACAGGGATAGTCCTGATTGTCACTAATTAAAATTTCGATATAGCTGCAAATTATTCAACTCTCTCAAAGCTCAATATGTTTTTATTTTGTTTTGTATTTATGTTATTATCCTCTTTTTCTCTATCGTAACTGCAACATCTTTTCCCATGTTAGCGTTCAGGCTGATCCGTCAGCTGGTAAACGCACCAACAAATTCATTAACTATCAACAATTTTGGATCCTCGCTTTTTGTAATGAAAATCTTGTTTGGACCACTCGCTATAACGCTCCTATATCTGCGACTATGACTTTATAATTGATGAATTCCATCGGGTATATTACATTGAACAGTGTATTTGATCATGAACTATATACTTCTCAATAACCTTGACTGCTCAAGGTCGTATATGCGACTATGAATTTATATTTGATGAACTGCAGCGGGTATATTAGTTTGAACAGTGTAAATGATCAGGAACTATATAAAACTTCTCAATAACCTTGACTGCTCAACGTGGATGCGTTAACCTGTTTGTTATTGTAAGTGAAAGTATAATCTGGTAGTCTGCCCCCCCCCCCCAAAAAAAAAATAGTCTGACAAAAAAAAAATTAGTCTGACATGAAAAAAAAACTATTGAATCCGAAGAAGTTTCCATTGTGAAATAGTGTAAAACATTCAATCAAGACGATGAGTCCTCGAAAGTCTTCATTGCATTGTTTTGGTGTCTTCTGTAGTGTATACAAAATGTTCATGTAAACATTATATCAGAATAACAAGGAGATAAACAAAATAAAAATACCATTCAACATTTAGCAAGTCAAAGAAACATCAAAGTGTTAACATAGGAATACTTGAATAGGTTTGTACTATTGCAATGAAAGAGGAAACCGACTTGGGGAACAGGTTTATAACAAGATCTAGAAGATAGACAGGTAACTAAATGTATCATGGAATAGTGCTGACCAATGCTTAGTATTTGGTTGAAACTTGATTCATAGCTCTTAAAGAAATTTAACGCCATATATTTATACAAAAACATCAGAAAATTGCTAGGAATATTCAAATTTGACAGGAAATCAAAGCCCAACAGATTCAAAACGAGACCATAGATCTGTTGGACAATGCAGTTCGGGAAAAAATACCGGTACTATAGGATATCAATTCATTACCATTTGTCTCTTGCATCTGTGGCAGCGCTCAAGACAAATAAAAATTTGATATCAAATTCGTATTATTTTTGTTTTGATACTGTTTATAATGATCTCCGTTGACGTACATCCAAAGAAATAGAAATTAGAAAGTCATTTCTAGGTTTTCATCTATGTCAGTATCGTCATCAGAATTTGATGAAGAAATGCTCCAAGTCATTAAAAAAACAACAACATTTATCCTTCAATAAACTACTGGGCTAAAACTATGAAGGTGCTTCCAATAGGATTGGATACTAGAATACACTTCGGGCATTGTTTCATCAGAAGAAGCTGCTCGCGCATTAAGAAATAGATGCCAGAGAAATGTTCCGTAAATTAATACGTAGAACTCGATACTAGTTTGTATCAATGTTTCAAAGCGTGACACCTAGAAGTGTTTTAGGAATGTCAATGTGTAGAATGGGAACTAGAACTCATAAAACATTTCTTTATAGATTTGAAACTCCGTTAACTCGTTTCATTCTTATCTTCTTATCTTATCTTATATAATACAGACGTAAGTTAAAAAAAGAAGATGATTACGTCCTACGCGTCATGCATTTAGTCATGCATATTAACCAATGACCTAAATTCTGCCAAGTTTCATTATGTTCAAAAATTGTACCAACATTGACTTTTAATTTGTGTTGGAGTTCTAACAGAGTCAATCGTAATAAGATGATTAAAAAGCGGCTCTACTTGCATTGGAATGTCTTTTGGTCAATGTACCGATACATTCAAATGACTCAATTGTTTTGTCATACATTGTATTCGTCTTATTGGGGGAGGGGGACCACCAATATATTCTTGAACCCGGGCCCACGGGTATCATGCTACGCCACTGCGCATCAAACACCACATGTTATTCAGGTGCTGCTAGAAAATGGCGTATCACACATTGTAACATATTGAAGTTTCAGGAATAAACTAGTATCAGTTTCTAATGTATAGAGGTTAATTCAAAACAAAGCATTCTAAGCATCCATGGATTGAGTTCAACCTATTGATCAGATAATAATGGATGTTATAGCTGAAATGAAAATATGGAAAGAAATGAAACTTTTGCGTGATAATCTTAACATATGAAACTACATTCAACTGAATATGGAAAGAAATGAAACTTGTATGTTGTAAAAAGCTTGCTGACAGTGTCGTTCAATTTTATCACAGCAATAATTATTAATTATTTATTTTATCTCAATTATTTCTTACTCTTAGGCCCAATATCACAACCAAAGCCCACCTTTTCCTCTTCTCGCTGGACTGTGTCCACCACCTTGGCCACGACTTTTCGCTTATCTCCCCTTGACCCGGGGAAAGATAAACAGTCCCGTCACGGGCATCGATCATAGGCGCCGGGTGTCCTAGGTTCACGGTCGACACCACCTGGGCTGGAATATACTTAATTCCTGACTCCATACCTACCCACGTCTCTCTTTGATCAGATAATCTGTGTCAACACGCTAGGTGCGACTCCATTCTCGAGTCAGATTCACCCACGTGGAAGATAATCTTTTAGTCTCTCGCCCCTCTCGTTTCATCCCATCTCTTCCGGACCTTTATAAGCTAGACCAAGTCGGAATAGACACACTTTGTCATTCCTCTATCTCGCTGACAGTCCAGTCTGGACTATATCATTTATTCTTACTTCTAGAGGAATACCTGGTGCCTCCCTCAGGTGCCTGCCCATTTGGCCTACTCTGCCTATTTAGCTCTGTTCAACTGGCTATTTGGCCTACTCTGCATATTTAGCTCTGTTCAACTGCCCATTTGGCCTACTCTGCCTATTTAGCTCTGTTCAACTGGCTATTTGGTACTATTTGCCAGTCCACTCGTCAACCTGCTTGACTGCCTTCTGGATACTACATACCTATTAGGCACTACGTTCCCTAAGACCACGTGTCTATGCAAGACGTCATAACTTTTCCCCTGACTTATTCTGCTAACGACGCTGTCCAAAGCAAATCAGCTCTGCCCGCAGCCCACTTGTGCACACGGTAGCAGGCCACCCACCCTACTGTGCCCACAACAGATATCAGAACTTTGGATTGAGACTCCACAAGAACTGAATCACCGGCGATCATCTACTCGCTGGAGCGCCACCTCCAGCTGCCAGACCTCTACCCAGGAGTACAGCCAGCTGCTGCACCAGTAGGACAACCAGATAAGTTCGGAGGACAAAAGTGACATACTCTCTCATTAAGTGCCTAGTATGATGATACAATACCGCTAAAGAGATAGATGCTAATCCCACCTCCCCTTTTAATTCTGCCTTGTACATTCATGTAAATAAATATCCATCAATTCTTCAAAATTGTGTATCTTTCTCCATTGTTTGCCTGCTCCCGATTTATCTCTGATTGGCCAGTGTGTGGTAACTCAAAAATAATCAACCCCTAGACACCTAACGAGCCACTCATAAACGTCATACAAATGTGCCGTCACATATAGATCTTTACATATGAAACTATGAAATTTTTAATTTCTTCGTTTGAACTTTCTAAGTACTTTGAGCGGCCCCCGTAAGGGGAAAAAGCCGCTATTAGGTTTGTGCAAAATGTCCGTCTGTCCGTCTGTCACACTCAGATCTCGAAAACTAGAAGAGATATGAAAAATATTATTTCATCATTAAATGCGGCTTGAAAAGTTTAGGTGCAAAGGCTACTTTTGGTTTTCTAAAAGCAAACCGTTTAATTTATAAAATTAATTATGCAAGTGATTTTTTCATAAAAATACACCAATTCTAAAACAATTACGTAAATGTAAGGGAGGCAATGTTACAATATGCTAACAAAGATTAATAATTTTTGTGTATTTTCAGTATCACTAAGTCAAATATATTTAAAAAATGTACAGGAGATGTTTATAACAAATATAAATAATAGTTAAAGAAGTTTTTTCTGGGCAACTAGCTGCTAAAATTAAAAGAAAACATTTCTGTTTGTTTATAAAGGCTAATAATGCACTTTGTATATAAATATCACGCACATTTTTTTAAAATGGACTTTTTATGCAGAGATTTTCGTGCAGTAGCGTAACGTCGCAACATGATCAGGTGCTAAACCAATTCTTTAAACTTTTTTTTTAAAAATCTGATTTTATTTATTTTTTGTTTAGTGCCCCCATCCTAATAAAAGAAGATTATTTTTGTGCGTTTTGTCTGTTGGTCGGTCTGTCCGTCACGATTAGATTAAAAAAAAATAGAACTCTAAAAGCTATTGAAAATCTGATTTACCCTTTAATGTTCCTCCCGTAACATCTCAATAGTTTTAAGTATCTAAAATTGATTGTTCCGGATTTTTTTGTGCAAAACTAATCAACGCCAACAAATGTTTGTTTGCTCTTCTAACTTATATTACATTCAATTTCAATGCTTAAACGTTGCAAAATCACATTATCAATAATATGTTGTTCCGTTTTTTATGTAAATAGCATATTAATGCTAAATCAAAATCTCTATACTTACTTATATTTCATTAAGTGTAAAAAATGTTCCGGATATTGTTTTATAAAACATGAATTATGCCTAATGATTGTTTGAAATCGCATAATTTACTAATATTACACTTATATTATTTGACAATGCGTCACTATAATCTGGTCATCAATATCAAATAGTTCCGTATTTTCATCTTTAAAAAAATTTTAAAAATATCGACAATAGGTTGTTCAGGGCTTTAAAAAAAGTAATTTACTAGAAATGATTACTGAAAATTACTTTTTAGACATTTAATTTTCTTGCTGAAACATAAAGAATGTTCCGGAATTTGTTTCTTACAAATCGTCGCCAGAAATTTCCGAATTTATTTAAAAATCTACTAACGCCAAATAATAGCTTGAACTCCCTCTTCTAATTAATAAACAAATAATCTTCTCATTTACGAAATAATGTTTTTACTGATTTTTATGAAAAATTTTAATATCACTTCTCTCTTACAGTAAGTACATTTAACTTTCTACCTAAAACATTAAAAAATCTAATTATCGTTAATATTATGTTCCGATTTTTAAGGAAGACAGAATCCTAACACCAAAGTAAGGTATGAAAATATCTCCACATGGCTGTAGTACATCTAATTTTTATACAAGACCATCCAAACATTTAATTAACGGTATTACATTTACCTGAAATTCTCTTTTTCTTTTACTATTTATACAAACATGCGGATCAATCTATTATATAAACTTTTCAATTGTGTTCATACCTAAAAATTATTGCGATGTTTTGAAACGTAAAATAAAGGTTAATCAATTTTTAATAACTTTTAGTTGTTTTTTTTTATATCAAGATGACGGACAGACCGACTGACAGACAAAACGCAAAAACAATGCGGCTTTGATCCTCTTTAAATAAATTCTATTAGAACTCAGTGCACCAATGTCTATGAACCCTTGTTAAATATCTCGTGTAAATAAAGACATTTTTTTATGGTACCGGTACTAGCCTATTGTGAGGTAATGGAATTTTTTTTCTTTGACGTCATATGAATGGACTCTTTAAATGAAATGCTAAAAGAACGCACTCGGTGCACCAATGTCTATGAACACTCGATAAATGGCTCGTATTGATGAAGGCGTTTTTTAGTCTAGCTAGGCCGTGTGACGTAGTGTTTTTTTTTCCCTCTGACGTTATATGGAATTAATTCTTCAAATGAAATGAAAAAAGAACTCGGTATAGTAATGTTTATTAAGCCTCGTTATGTGACTCGCGTTTAAAAAAGGAATGATATCTTGATTTAGATCTAATCTAGATTTTTTAAACTAGATCTAGATTTTTATTACAGTATATATAGATCTGGATTTATATTCTAATTAAAATTATTTTAGAGTCTAGATCTAGAATTTTCAGATCTAGTTTAGACTAAAATAGACTAGATTAAGATGTAGAATTTCCATTTCTAAACTTAAAGTGTAAAAAAAAAAGTGTAGATTTTCATTTCCAAACGTTTTGATCAATATTACAATGTTATAATATACTAAAACTGATCTACTATTTTTAATTTAATGTAAGTTTAAATTTACGTCAAATGAATGTTTGAAACATTATTACTTTTGACCATCAAAATTAAATCACCTCTTGAATATTATTTGCGAATATGCAGATCCGACAGGGATCCGACTTCGACGGGGGCCGCCTCTGAGTTTGTGTAACACAAACTCTCTTTGTAATCTTGTTTATATTCAGTTACATTTATTTTGCTTCATTGAAATGTTTTTGCTCTTCAGTTTTGCAGTGTCTCAAAGCCTAGTTGTTTCCCTTAACTGTGTTTTAGTAGATTTCTATATTTAGCTTCTTCCAGCCCTCATCCCCCCCCCCCCCAGCTCATCCTATTGACTATTAGCCTTTTAGGCAAATGTATTTGGTCAATAAATGCATTGACAATGTTACCGGTTTTAAAAAAAAACATTCACCTTCCCACGTTAAGTTAATCCTTTTAATTGCATCATTGATTTATTGAAGTTTAAAGGTTCTAAAAATTACATTGTAATGTCAGAAACGAGAATTACTGCAGATGTACATTAGGTCCAGGTCTAATAACACGACATTGAAGTTATACATCTGGTCAGACCACAGAGAACAGCGTTCGGTTCGTCACTTCTAGATCAATACGAGATCTCACGTACGAGATTTCTCTACACTACACGTTTACCTTCGATAGCATCTACTGGTGGCGCCCTCTATCTCAGTTTACAACTCTACAGTATAGGTCAAACACTTGGTAGTAAACAGATCCGTTGTCAATAGACCTTTCTCTGACTGACCTCAATACTGAGTGTTACAGTCACAACAGAGCTTTAAAGGTTAATAGTACTTTAGATCATAATTCAACCTTCACAAATGGTCAGCAGCGAGTATTTTAACATTCTGTATTTAATTTGAAAACATTTACATGATAAGGTATATAGGAAACTATTCTGAAACGTTTTTCAAGAAAATGTTTTCTTTAATTATTAGTACATGTATGTTGAACGAGCTGTCAAAATGAATAAATGATGAAACTTGATTGAGAATATAAATGTGAGATATGAAGTCTATGACTAAGTAACTCATCGTTTCATTCAATGTAGCAGTCAACTATACTAGAACTCTACAACAAATGTCAAACTGTTTCCCGTAGTGTCAAAATGAGCCTGTACAAAAGAATAAAATATATTTCTGGCTGTGGAAAGACTTGAGCTTCGAGACAAGAACTATTTGAATACAGTCCTGTAGTGATGTAAGTATATAACTAACTTGGGAATCTTTCCAATAGAAGAGCACGAAGCATTCAGATAGTGTCCTGTAATCTAATCACAGGGGTTCTTTGGATCATAGGTTTTAGGTTAGGATTGGAGTTATGCATCAACATGTCAAATAAAATAGCAGCACTCTTGGGTATTGTGGTTATTGAGAAATAAAGAGGAAGAAATTAGGAGGAATAAAAGAAAGGGGAGGACTAGAACCACGGACCTCTGACTTTGGCAACACGCTAGTCATTATATGGAGAGATTTCTTTGTTGTTCCAGAAATTCAGCGTGTGCAATGAAATGTTTCAGTTTTCTAAATTTGAAACTGAGCTTCTACATCCTATTCAAACAAGTCTTAGAGTCATTAGCTCTAGACCTAGGTCCTATTCAAACAGAGATTAGAACCACGCTAAAGTCTTAGAGTCATTAGCTCTAGACTACCCAGCGTGACACTCTACTTCCATTTGCCTTTGCACCAGAACTTCCTCTATTTCGGATGTCCTTTCTTTGTTTGGAATAGGTAGCTAGGTAGGTAGAGCTAATGTTACACACTGTAGAGAACTATTGGAATGGTCATACCTAAATTCATATTGAAGTATAAAGTCATCTTTATTTTTTTTAAATGCTATACATCCTCTCCACTTAGAAATTAGGACCTGACACACACACATAACCCTCAATCATTTTATCGTTTAAGACATTTGATTGTAGTGTCCAAAACTGAATCTTAGTAAGCAACAGTTGGTAAGAAACTTAACAAAGCAAAACGTTTTAAGTCTTGTACAGTTCTTAATATTTCTTGTTCCATATGCTAGGACAAATTTGTACAAATACTCCCTCGTCCCTGGTGCCATTAGAGCATCGAATGGGTTGCCAGAATCAGCCAGAAAAACAAACGACTTGGCAGAGTTTAAGTCATTGATTAACACGCATGACTAGATAGATCCTAGGAACACGAGTAGGACGTAATCATCTTTTTTTTAAAGTAACGTCTGTATTTTATAAGAGAGATAATATTAACTTCAACACACGCTACAAGTCTTGTACAGTTATAAGCTTTAACTTTAACACACACATAAATACTTGTACACTTCTAAGTTTAACACACACTTAAAGTCTTGCAAAGTTCTAAGTTTGACACACACTTTAAGTCTTGTATATGTTTAACAAACACTTAAAGTCTTGTATATGTTTAACAAACACTTAAAGTCTTGTATATGTTTAACAAACACTTAAAGTCTTGTATATGTTTAACAAACACTTAAAGTCTTGTATGGTTCTAATTTTGAACACACACTTAAAGACTTCTATAGTTGTAAGTTGAACACACACTTAAAGACTTGTATAGTTGTAAGTTGAACACACACTTAAAGACTTCTATAGTTGTAAGTTGAACACACACTTAAAGACTTCTATAGTTGTAAGTTGAACACACACTTAAAGACTTCTATAGTTGTAAGTTGAACACACACTTAAAGACTTCTATAGTTGTAAGTTGAACACACACTTAAAGACTTCTATAGTTGTAAGTTGAACACACACTTAAAGACTTCTATAGTTGTAAGTTGAACACACACTTAAAGACTTGTATAGTTGTAAGTTGAACACACACTTAAAGACTTCTATAGTTGTAAGTTGAACACACACTTAAAGACTTCTATAGTTGTAAGTTGAACACACACTTAAAGACTTCTATAGTTGTAAGTTGAACACACACTTAAAGACTTCTATAGTTGTAAGTTGAACACACACTTAAAGACTTCTATAGTTGTAAGTTGAACACACACTTAAAGACTTCTATAGTTGTAAGTTGAACACACACTTAAAGACTTCTATAGTTGTAAGTTGAACACACACTTAAAGACTTGTATAGTTGTAAGTTGAACACACACTTAAAGACTTTTATAGTTGTAAGTTGAACACACTCTCAGATTCCAACCCTAACCCATGGTCGTGTCTGCAGCACCAATATTTGTGGAAGTGAAAGATCAGCAGGGACCAGAAGAAGAGAAAGTTGAAAATACTAACAAGAGAAAAGAAAATGTCTAGATTTCATAGATCGATATGAAGCTTCCCCCCACCCTTCTCATGTTCTCTGTATAGACCTTAATCCGTCAAAACATCCCACATATACAAACATAAACAAACACACACACACAGGATTCAATTTTTTTTTTTACTTTTTTTTTCCCATGAAGTATTTTTTTCTTATGAAAAACTCTAGACACCGCGAGGCAATAAATTACCAGTGTAAAAGCCCTTCGGGGCAAACGGTCAGTATTGATTAGCGTACAGCCAGTGAGACGGGTTTAGTCTATGGACTATGTTTAACAAGTAGCTATATCCATGTCTGACGTACGAAGTCCCTTTCAATTCCTTAAGATCCAAGCAATATTCAATTTCTTATCTCAGTCTTGCCAAGAGATGTCCACCTAGACAAAGTATACATTTAGTGGGGACCCTTTTAGATTTAATGACAGGCACGTTTACTATAAATAGACCTCGATATCATAAGGGAGGTAAAAACAGTCTGAGCTGTAAGATAATTATGCCAGTATAGGGTCGTTTCAAACTAAACCTTTTCCAAACATAAACATTAAATCCAGTGCTAACTTTAATAACAACTGAACATTAAACTTGCGCGATCAAACGTCATCAGCCATGATATTAACTCTAGCCCTATGAATAGCGCTCAATTGTAGTCCAATCTTTGTTTGAAGTCTCTAACACTATAACTTACATGACAGGGCAGTAACAGGAAGTGCACATAACTTTCAAAATATGAGGCGTCTTTATATCTCAGTTGCAATATTTATCTTTGAATCATAGGTGATAGCATCTTGTATCGTTACATCATAGATAGATAACATCATGCATCCATGAATTATAGGTGATAGCATGGGCGTAGCCAGGATTTTTTTTCGGGGAGGGTTTTGGGTTCTCCCCCCCCCCCCGCGGAAAAAAATTTATATATATATATATATGTGTGTGTGTGTGTGTATACATAATTAATCTTTATTACATCTGACCCTTTCGGAAGACGTTTATTGTTCATTGTAGACTCCCCGCCCTTGCTAGCAAGAGGGTCTGGGGGAGTTCGCAGCGCTCCCCCAGCGCGGGGCGAAGCCCCGCCGCCGGGTACTATTTCTGGTATTGAAAGCCAACAAAATGCATATTCTGAGGTATCTACAGTGCATTATCTTGCTATTAAAAAGTTTTATTTTAAAAACCTTATGTGCTATTCTTACTGACTTAGACCCTCTCGCGCCGTTCGGCGCATTTTCCGGCAAGCTGTTTCCGCAACTCTTATTTTGCGTAATTCATTTTGTGTGAGAAAATGTCCCGCAAAACCTCATGCGTCGCTCTGTCACAACCTTACTAAGGATTCGACTCCCAGTTCGGCATATGATTTCTTTGATTTAGACCCGATCTCTATGACTGACTCCTAAAATCTGTCTTAGCCATCTTTGTTGAGATACATTTAATGATTTTCAATTTCGGCAGAAGACTATTCACACTTTATTAATGGAGCCCAAGCCACTGGTAGAAATTTGTAACCTTTCTTGACTACGCTCTTGGAATTAGGCCTACATGCCTGTATTTCGCTTTAGATTTTATATCGAAAAGGAAAGTTTTTTCGTCAAATCATCTGTTGAGGGGTTTTAAACTAAGAAATCTCTGGAGTTTTTTTTTGTTTTGTTTTTAATTCAAAACCCCATTTAGCTACGATCATAGTATTTGGTGACTATAGTTTGCTTTAAAATAATATTGAAAAGAGAGGTTTTCAACTCTAAACGCTCTGTAGGGGAATTTTAAACTCAAAACCATCTGGAGGGGTTTTAAACTTTAACGAAAAAGCCATCTGGAGGAGGGGGATTTACACTCAAAACCCCTTTGGCTAAGCTCATAGAATTTTGAGTGTGTAATTTGCTTTTTTTTTATTTTGAAGATGGGGTTTATCGTAAATTTTGGAGGGGGTTTTAAAATCAAAATCTTCCTCAACTGTGCTGTTGGAATTTGGGGATTGTTGTTTCCTTTTTTTTCTGTTTTGTTTTATAGAAGAGGGGGATTTAACTGCAAAAACCTCTGGTAGGGGGTTTAAAATTCAAAACCCCCTGTAGGGGGTTTTAAACTCAAAGCCCCCTGGTAGAGGGATTTTTATCTCAAAACCCCCTGATAGGGGTTTTTTAAATCTCAAAACCCCCTGGTAGGGGGATTTAAACTCAAAACCCCCTGGTAGAGGGTTTTTAACTAAAAACTGCCTCGCTGTGCTGTGGTAAGTGATGATTTAGTATTAAAATCTCATCTAAAATAAACAAAATGAAAGCAAAAATCAGTCACTTAATTCCGTGGGGGGGGGATTTCATTTCGGGGGGGGGGGGTTTGAACCCCAAGAACCCCCCCCTGGCTACGCCCATGGGTGATAGCATCTTGTATCGTTACATCACAGATAGATAACATCATGCATCCTTGAAACATAGGTGATAACATCATGTATCCTTACATTTGAGATAATAACAGCATGTAGCCTAGAAACATAGGTGATAGTATCTTGTATCCTTACATATTAGCTAATAACATCATGTAGCCTTCAATCATGGATGATACCATCATCATGTATCCTTACACCATTGATGTCAACATCATGGGTTCTAACATTAATGTTTCTACGATACTTTGTCTAGTTATATTATTGAATTCAACAACCTTGGTCCTAACATCTTAGCTCCTTATTGGTCAAACCAGATTATCATCACTATCGACCCCCTGCACACCAATACACACACAAAATGGAAGAAATTGTTTAGTTTGTGTCTTGACACAATGGGTTGAATACAAATAAGAACACTCCAGCCTAAGGGGGATCACTTCTTTAGACTCTATTTCAAATAGGAAACTGTGTTCTGATTGGATGACAAAAAACTCGAATGAATTAATCAACCAATACAAGTTACTTCTATCCAACTTGTCTATTTTGGAGGCTGCAGACTGACGGATAATCACAATGTCTTAACTTGTATATGTTTCTCTGGGTCTACTTAGCGCCCAGTCTCAACCGTTGTGTGTTTAATTCAGTGCAACACGCTGATTGGTAAACATCGCATGATGTAGCTGCTCATGCAATTAACCGGGCAATGCAAATAAGCGAAACGCCTGTTGAAATCATCATATGCAAGACGTCGTGGGTCTGTCTTTATAATCTTATGTATGGAAAAGCTGTCTAGGTTTATAAAGCGTTACTAGAACACACATGCTAGAAGGCAGAAACTAGCTGTAAGGAAATTGGAATTTTATTCCTTCCATACAGGAATGTATCGGTTATGGTCAGTGCACGTTTAGAATGTACCGGCACTTTACTTGCTTATTCTAGCTATGAGCTGAATCTCTTGTTAACAAATGTCATAGAAAGATGATTTGATGCTTACACAATTTTTCTTTCTGATTATATTGATAAGTATGACAAGATATTTGACTCATTATTTGACCTATTGGTATACAAAGAATCCACTAGAAGTGACTAGATCTACATGACTAGAAGATGGATGATAAATATTGCACCGATACTCTTCTATAAAGAATTGTCCTGATGACAGACTAATAATCACTAATTCTTCCATTTGTCGTAAACAATAACATACGAAAATTCAACCTGTTATTACTAAACTTAAGCCTAAAACAGCTAAGCCATTTTCAAGATCGAAATCACAGTGATTAAATTTTATTATTATATGCCAGGAAGCAACGAGTGATTCAAAGCAGGGTCCTTCTTGTTTAAAACTTAAACTGTGCTGTGCATGCTATTCATTGAAGAAATACAAAGAAAAAAGTGAGTCGCATTAAAAGTTTGTTGGAAATGAGGTCTTTCTAGTGGAGCATGCCAAAAAAATAAATTAGCGTAATTATTGTAATGCTGGCTTTTCCACTGAATAAACAATCCCCCAAAAAGTCTCTTGTTGGGGGGGGGGGCGTTTCATTTCAAAGTAGTATGTGTTTGGACGTTATAATGTAGGCAAGAAGGGTGACAACTGATGTTAGGTAACAAGCTATAGTTTAGGGGGCCCTCACTTGCTTGGAGGCCCCTACCCCCAGCCAAAAAAAAAGGTTATTTTCAATCAATTTGTAGAAAGAGACTGAAATGTTGTCAAACTTGTTGATACTTGTAGGCAGCATGAATGTAAAGAGAATAGTTGATACTTGTAGGCAGCATGATTGTAAAGAGAATAGTTGATACTTGTAGGCAGCATGAATGTAAAGAGAATAGTTGATACTTGTAGGCAGCATGAATGTAAAGAGAATAGTTGATACTTGTAGGCAGCATGATTGTAAAGAGAATAGTTGATACTTGTAGGCAGCATGAATGTAAAAAGAATAGTTGATACTTGTAGGCAGCATGATTGTAAAGAGAATAGTTGATACTTGTAGGCAGCATGAATGTAAAGAGAATAGTTGATACTTGTAGGCAGCATTAATATAAAGAGAATAGTTGATACTTGTAGGCAGCATGAATGTAAAGAGAAAAGTTGATACTTGTAGGCAGCTTGATTGTAAAGAGAATAGTTGATACTTGTAGGCAGCATTAATATAAAGAGAATAGTTGATACTTGTAGGCAGCATGAATGTAAAGAGAATAGTTGATACTTGTAGGCAGCATGAATGTAAAGAGAATAGTTGATACTTGTAGGCAGCATTAATATAAAGAGAATAGTTGATACTTGTAGGCAGCATTAATATAAAGAGAATAGTTGATACTTGTAGGCAGCATGATTGTAAAGAGAATAGTTGATACTTGTAGGCAGCATGAATGTAAAGAGAATAGTTGATACTTGTAGGCAGCATGATTGTAAAGAGAATAGTTGATACTTTTAGGCAGCATTAATATAAAGAGAATAGTTGATACTTGTAGGCAGCATGAATATAAAGAGAATAGTTGATACTTGTAGGCAGCATGAATGTAAAGAGAATAGTTGATACTTGTAGGCAGCATGATTGTAAAGAGAATAGTTGATACTTGTAGGCAACGTGATTGTAAAGAGAATAGTTGATACTTGTAGGCAGCATTAATATAAAGAGAATAGTTGATACTTGTAGGCAGCATTAATATAAAGAGAATAGTTGATACTTGTAAGCAGCATTAATATAAAGAGAATAGTTGATACTTGTAGGCAGCATGAATGTAAAGAGAATAGTTGATACTTGTAGGCAGCATGAATGTAAAGAGAATAGTTGATACTTGTAGACAGCATTAATATAAAGAGAATAGTTGATACTTGTAGGCAGCATTAATATAAAGAGAATAGTTGATACTTGTAGGCAGCATGATTGTAAAGAGAATAGTTGATACTTGTAGGCAGCATGAATGTAAAGAGAATAGTTGATACTTGTAGGCAGCATGATTGTAAAGAGAATAGTTGATACTTTTAGGCAGCATTAATATAAAGAGAATAGTTGATACTTGTAGGCAGCATGAATATAAAGAGAATAGTTGATACTTGTAGGCAGCATGAATGTAAAGAGAATAGTTGATACTTGTAGGCAGCATGATTGTAAAGAGAATAGTTGATACTTGTAGGCAACGTGATTGTAAAGAGAATAGTTGATACTTGTAGGCAGCATTAATATAAAGAGAATAGTTGATACTTGTAGGCAGCATTAATATAAAGAGAATAGTTGATACTTGTAGGCAGCATTAATATAAAGAGAATAGTTGATACTTGTAGGCAGCATGAATGTAAAGAGAATAGTTGATACTTGTAGGCAGCATGAATGTAAAGAGAATAGTTGATACTTGTAGGCAGCATTAATATAAAGAGAATAGTTGATACTTGTAGGCAGCATTAATATAAAGAGAATAGTTGATACTTGTAGGCAGCATGATTGTAAAGAGAATAGTTGATACTTGTAGGCAGCATGAATGTAAAGAGAATAGTTGATACTTGTAGGCAGCATGATTGTAAAGAGAATAGTTGATACTTTTAGGCAGCATTAATATAAAGAGAATAGTTGATACTTGTAGGCAGCATGAATATAAAGAGAATAGTTGATACTTGTAGGCAGCATGAATGTAAAGAGAATAGTTGATACTTGTAGGCAGCATGATTGTAAAGAGAATAGTTGATACTTGTAGGCAACGTGATTGTAAAGAGAATAGTTGATACTTGTAGGCAGCATTAATATAAAGAGAATAGTTGATACTTGTAGGAAGCATTAATATAAAGAGAATAGTTGATACTTGTAGGCAGCATGAATATAAAGAGAATAGTTGATACTTGTAGGCAGCATTAATATAAAGAGAATAGTTGATACTTGTAGGCAGCATGAATATAAAGAGAATAGTTGATACTTGTAGGCAGCATTAATATAAAGAGAATAGTTGATACTTGTAGGCAGCATTAATATAAAGAGAATAGTTGATACTTGTAGGCAGCATTAATATAAAGAGTATAGTTGAACCATGTAGGCAGCATTGCGTTATGTTAATGACTGGGGCCCCACATCTCAAATAACTTTTAGGTCTTAGTACATTCTTATGTCTAAATCCAGTCAGATCAGCTCGATGAACAGAGTTCTATAGAATGTGCATTAGATGGCAGACTGAATGGTTATGTCTTGTGGTCTATGACACAAGGTTCAAATCTCTATCTCACTGACATCTACATTATTTTCATCTACATTACTTTCATCTACATTACTTCCATCTACATTATTTTCATCTACATTACTTCCATCTACATTACTATCATCTACATTACTTCCATCTACATTACTTCCATCTACATTACTTACATCTACATTACTTACATCTACATTACTTACATCTATATTACTTACATCTACATTACTTACATCTACATTACTTCCATCTATATTACTTATATCTACATTACTTCCATCTACATTACTTCCATCTACATTACTTCCATCTACATTACTAACATCTACATTACTAACATCTACATTACTTACATCTACATTACTTACATCTGAATTACTTACATCTACATTACTTACATCTACAATACTTACATCTATATTACTTACATCTATATTACTTACATCTATATTACCTACATCTATATTACTTACATCTACATTACTTACATCTATATTGCTTACATCTACATTACCTACATCTACATTACTTACATCTACATTACTTACATCTGTATTACTTACATCTATATTACTTACATCTATATTACTTACATCTATATTACTTACATCTACATTACTTACATCTACATTACTTACATCTACATTACTTACATCTACATTACTTACATCTACATTACTTAAAACAATATTACTTACATCTACATTACTTACATCTACATTACTTACATCTACATTACTTACATCTACATTACTTACATCTATATTACTTACATCTACATAACTTCCATCTACATTACTTACATCTACATTACTTACATCTACATTACTTACATCTATATTACTTCCATCTATATTACTTATATCTACATTACTTCCATCTACATTACTTACATCTCCATTACTTACATCTCCATTACTTCCATCTACATTACTTTCATCTACATTACTTCCATCTACATTACTTACATCTACATTACTTACATCTGCATTACTTACATCTACATTACTTACATCTACATTACTTACATCTATATTACTTACATCTATATTACTTACATCTACATTACTTACATCTATATTACTTACATCTATATTACTTACATCTATATTACTTACATCTACATTACTTACATCTATATTACTTAAATCTACTTTACTTACATCTACATTACTTACATCTACATTATTTTCATCTACATTATTTTCATCTACATTATTTTCATCTACATTATTTTCATCTACATTACTTCCATCTACATTACTTCCATCTACACTACTTACATCTACATTACTTCCATCTACATTACTTCCATCTACATTACTTCCATCTATATTACTTACATCTACATTACTTACATCTACATTACTTACATCTACATTACTTCCATCTATAATACTTATATCTACATTACTTCCATCTACATTACTTCCATCTACATTACTTACATCTACATTACTTACATCTACATTACTTACATCTAGATTACTTACATCTATATTACTTACATCTATATTACTTACATCTGTATTACTTACATCTACATTACTTACATCTATATTACTTACATCTACATTACTTACATCTGCATTACTTCTATCTACATTACTTATATCTACATTACTTACATCTCCATTACTTACATCTCCATTACTTCCATCTACATTACTTTCATCTACATTACTTCCATCTACATTACTTACATCTACATTACTTACATCTGCATTACTTACATCTACATTACTTACATCTATATTACTTACATCTATATTACTTACATCTACATTACTTACATCTATATTACTTACATCTATATTACTTACATCTATATTACTTACATCTACATTACTTACATCTATATTACTTAAATCTACATTACTTACATCTACATTACTTACATCTACATTATTTTCATCTACATTATTTTCATCTACATTATTTTCATCTACATTATTTTCATCTACATTACTTCCATCTACATTACTTCCATCTACACTACTTACATCTACATTACTTCCATCTACATTACTTCCATCTACATTACTTCCATCTATATTACTTACATCTACATTACTTACATCTACATTACTTACATCTACATTACTTCCATCTATAATACTTATATCTACATTACTTCCATCTACATTACTTCCATCTACATTACTTACATCTACATTACTTACATCTACATTACTTACATCTACATTACTTACATCTATATTACTTACATCTATATTACTTACATCTATATTACTTACATCTGTATTACTTACATCTACATTACTTACATCTATATTACTTACATCTACATTACTTACATCTGCATTACTTACATCTACATTACTTACATCTACATTACTTAAAACTATATTATTACATCTATATTACTTACATCTACATTACTTACATCTACATTACTTACATCTACATTACTTCTATCTACATTACTTATATCTACATTACTTCCATCTACATAACTTCCATCTACATTACTTACATCTACATTACTTCCATCTACATTACTTCCATCTACATTACTTCCATCTACATTACTTCCATCTATATTACTTCCATCTACATTACTTACATCTACATTACTTACATCTACATTACTTACATCTACATTACTTCTATCTACATTACTTATATCTACATTACTTCCATCTACATAACTTCCATCCGCATTACTTCCATCTACATTACTTCCATCTACATTACTTCCATCTACATTACTTCCATCTACATTACTTCCATCTACATTACTTACATCTATATTACTTACATCTACATTACTTACATCTACATTACTTACATCTATATTACTTACATCTATATTACTTACATCTATATTACTTACATCTACATTACTTACATCTATATTACTTACATCTACATTACTTACATCTAAATCTACATTACTTACATCTACATTACTTACATCTACATTACTTACATCTATATTACTTACATCTACATTACTTACATCTACATTACTTACATCTATATTACTTACATCTACATTACTTACATCTACATTACTTACATCTACATTACTTACATCTACATTACTCCCATCTACATTACTTACATCTATATTACTTCCATCTATATTACTTATATCTACATTACTTCCATCTACATTACTTCCATCTACATTACTTCCATCTACATTACTTACATCTACATTACTTACATCTATATTACTTCCATCTATATTACTTATATCTATATTAATGACTTACAATGACTTGAGACGGATATGCAATAGTTATAAGTCTTTCAAATTCTTTATTCGTAATTAAGTATTTCAATTTAGAAGCATATAGCATTGTTGTAATTTCTTTTAGGTTCATTCTTTCTGTGCGAATAAGTTCAATTTTCAAGTTACTATCCAAGGTCGAAAGATAATGGACAACAGTAACTCCTTATGTAATAAGGGAGGTAACGCTGCTTACGAAATTTACAACTTTTGCTTTCTCATTATCTCCCTTGCAACAAAAAAAAAAACAAAAACAAAGTAGGACAAAAATAGAGACAATTCACTACATTATAAGGTTTTTAAAAATAGTACAAATATTTCACTATACTCATTCTTAATGACTTGACTTACATGACTTTATCCTGTGCACTCCCAGGGGAGCATAGGGCCGCAGGCATACCTCTACACCGAACTCAGTTCTGAGCAGCTCTCTTCACCTGCTCCCATATCTTTCCAGTACCCTCAGCTTCACTGCTTCCAGGTTGGCTTCTAAGTGGTAGAAGTTAAACTGTTTTATTTTCTGACTTACTCTGACATACTCAATCAATGGTGGCTTTTTTTGTGGGGGTGAACGGGTATGGAAACTGGAAACTCAAGGGTTAGGGTTAATAAACATAACCTTAGCATGTATTACCTAACTAAAATATCTACAATAATTTATATTTTTGGCGCTTTTCTGCGTGTGGAGTCCCCCAACCTTGTGAGGGCGGCGCCAGCGACATCGTGCCTCCTTTGCCCCCCCCCCCCCTTTTTCACTGCGACTCTGGGCTTCAACATTACTTCATAATAAACTGCTCTTCCTTCTGCTGCACTGCAGTTCTGAGCACAAAATGTGGGAGAACTAAAGATTAGCAAATTAATGTTTGACTACTTTTAGACTCAAGCAGAATTCAAATGTATTGGCGGCCTGGGTGTGGTGGACCACGGACTAATAAAAACAAAAGACTTTTTGGTTTCATTTAAATTTCATGTGTGCTCTACTACTGAGGTTCCCAAACTGTGTACCCCGGAACTACTAGTACGCCACCACGTGAATTAATCGCTCTAAAAAAGAGGCCTAAGCAAGGTCTTCAGCTCAATGCTCAGAATGTGCAAAATGTTCCGTTAAGGACAAAGTTTGGGACCCACTGTAGTACTAGATCATTGTTTTTTTTTTCACAAGAGACAGGCTCGCACAGCTTTAGTTTGGGACCCACTGTTGTACTAGATCAGTGTTTTGTTTTCACAAGAGACAGGCTCGCACAGCTTTAGTTTGGGAATGAGATGGGGAGAGAGCTCAACTTTAGTTTGGGACCCACTGATGTACTAGATCATTGTTTTTTCTTTCACAAGAAATAGGCTCGCTCAGCTTTAGTTTGGAAATGAGATGGGGAGAGTAAAACGTTTTTAAAATTAATTCAAAAGTTAATTCAACGACTCAACGACTCAACGACTCAATATATCTGTGTTAAATTAACAACCAAAGTATGTCAGCCTCATCCTGTTGAGATCAACAACTACAATCAGAAGTTGTTATTTGTTGCTATTGATAAAATGCTGTCAAACTTATTGATACTTGTAGGCAGCATGATTGTAAAGAGAATAGTTGATACTTGTAGGCAGCATGAATGTAAAGAGAATAGTTGATACTTGTAGGCAGCATGAATGTAAAGAGAATAGTTGATACTTGTAGGCAGCATGAATGTAAAGAGAATAGTTGATTCTTGTAGGCAGCATGAATGTAAAGAGTATAGTTGATACTTGTAGGCAGCATGATTGTAAAGAGAATAGTTGATACTTGTAAGCAGCATGAATGTAAAGAGTATAGTTGATACTTGTAGGCAGCATGATTGTAAATAGTATAGTTGATACTTGTAGGCAGCATGATTGTAAAGAGAATAGTTGATACTTGTAGGCAGCATGAATGTAAAGAGAATAGTTGATACTTGTAGGCAGCATGAATGTAAAGAGAATAGTTGATACTTGTAGGCAGCATGATTGTAAAGAGAATAGTTGATACTTGTAGGCAGCATGAATGTAAAAAGAATAGTTGATACTTGTAGGCAGCATGATTGTAAAGAGAATAGTTGATACTTGTAGGCAGCATGAATGTAAAGAGAATAGTTGATACTTGTAGGCAGCATTAATATAAAGAGAATAGTTGATACTTGTAGGCAGCATGAATGTAAAGAGAAAAGTTGATACTTGTAGGCAGCTTGATTGTAAAGAGAATAGTTGATACTTGTAGGCAGCATTAATATAAAGAGAATAGTTGATACTTGTAGGCAGCATGAATGTAAAGAGAATAGTTGATACTTGTAGGCAGCATGAATGTAAAGAGAATAGTTGATACTTGTAGGCAGCATTAATATAAAGAGAATAGTTGATACTTGTAGGCAGCATTAATATAAAGAGAATAGTTGATACTTGTAGGCAGCATGATTGTAAAGAGAATAGTTGATACTTGTAGGCAGCATGAATGTAAAGAGAATAGTTGATACTTGTAGGCAGCATGATTGTAAAGAGAATAGTTGATACTTTTAGGCAGCATTAATATAAAGAGAATAGTTGATACTTGTAGGCAGCATGAATATAAAGAGAATAGTTGATACTTGTAGGCAGCATGAATGTAAAGAGAATAGTTGATACTTGTAGGCAGCATGATTGTAAAGAGAATAGTTGATACTTGTAGGCAACGTGATTGTAAAGAGAATAGTTGATACTTGTAGGCAGCATTAATATAAAGAGAATAGTTGATACTTGTAGGCAGCATTAATATAAAGAGAATAGTTGATACTTGTAAGCAGCATTAATATAAAGAGAATAGTTGATACTTGTAGGCAGCATGAATGTAAAGAGAATAGTTGATACTTGTAGGCAGCATGAATGTAAAGAGAATAGTTGATACTTGTAGACAGCATTAATATAAAGAGAATAGTTGATACTTGTAGGCAGCATTAATATAAAGAGAATAGTTGATACTTGTAGGCAGCATGATTGTAAAGAGAATAGTTGATACTTGTAGGCAGCATGAATGTAAAGAGAATAGTTGATACTTGTAGGCAGCATGATTGTAAAGAGAATAGTTGATACTTTTAGGCAGCATTAATATAAAGAGAATAGTTGATACTTGTAGGCAGCATGAATATAAAGAGAATAGTTGATACTTGTAGGCAGCATGAATGTAAAGAGAATAGTTGATACTTGTAGGCAGCATGATTGTAAAGAGAATAGTTGATACTTGTAGGCAACGTGATTGTAAAGAGAATAGTTGATACTTGTAGGCAGCATTAATATAAAGAGAATAGTTGATACTTGTAGGCAGCATTAATATAAAGAGAATAGTTGATACTTGTAGGCAGCATTAATATAAAGAGAATAGTTGATACTTGTAGGCAGCATGAATGTAAAGAGAATAGTTGATACTTGTAGGCAGCATGAATGTAAAGAGAATAGTTGATACTTGTAGGCAGCATTAATATAAAGAGAATAGTTGATACTTGTAGGCAGCATTAATATAAAGAGAATAGTTGATACTTGTAGGCAGCATGATTGTAAAGAGAATAGTTGATACTTGTAGGCAGCATGAATGTAAAGAGAATAGTTGATACTTGTAGGCAGCATGATTGTAAAGAGAATAGTTGATACTTTTAGGCAGCATTAATATAAAGAGAATAGTTGATACTTGTAGGCAGCATGAATATAAAGAGAATAGTTGATACTTGTAGGCAGCATGAATGTAAAGAGAATAGTTGATACTTGTAGGCAGCATGATTGTAAAGAGAATAGTTGATACTTGTAGGCAACGTGATTGTAAAGAGAATAGTTGATACTTGTAGGCAGCATTAATATAAAGAGAATAGTTGATACTTGTAGGAAGCATTAATATAAAGAGAATAGTTGATACTTGTAGGCAGCATGAATATAAAGAGAATAGTTGATACTTGTAGGCAGCATTAATATAAAGAGAATAGTTGATACTTGTAGGCAGCATGAATATAAAGAGAATAGTTGATACTTGTAGGCAGCATTAATATAAAGAGAATAGTTGATACTTGTAGGCAGCATTAATATAAAGAGAATAGTTGATACTTGTAGGCAGCATTAATATAAAGAGTATAGTTGAACCATGTAGGCAGCATTGCGTTATGTTAATGACTGGGGCCCCACATCTCAAATAACTTTTAGGTCTTAGTACATTCTTATGTCTAAATCCAGTCAGATCAGCTCGATGAACAGAGTTCTATAGAATGTGCATTAGATGGCAGACTGAATGGTTATGTCTTGTGGTCTATGACACAAGGTTCAAATCTCTATCTCACTGACATCTACATTATTTTCATCTACATTACTTTCATCTACATTACTTCCATCTACATTATTTTCATCTACATTACTTCCATCTACATTACTATCATCTACATTACTTCCATCTACATTACTTCCATCTACATTACTTACATCTACATTACTTACATCTACATTACTTACATCTATATTACTTACATCTACATTACTTACATCTACATTACTTCCATCTATATTACTTATATCTACATTACTTCCATCTACATTACTTCCATCTACATTACTTCCATCTACATTACTAACATCTACATTACTAACATCTACATTACTTACATCTACATTACTTACATCTGAATTACTTACATCTACATTACTTACATCTACAATACTTACATCTATATTACTTACATCTATATTACTTACATCTATATTACCTACATCTATATTACTTACATCTACATTACTTACATCTATATTGCTTACATCTACATTACCTACATCTACATTACTTACATCTACATTACTTACATCTGTATTACTTACATCTATATTACTTACATCTATATTACTTACATCTATATTACTTACATCTACATTACTTACATCTACATTACTTACATCTACATTACTTACATCTACATTACTTACATCTACATTACTTAAAACAATATTACTTACATCTACATTACTTACATCTACATTACTTACATCTACATTACTTACATCTACATTACTTACATCTATATTACTTACATCTACATAACTTCCATCTACATTACTTACATCTACATTACTTACATCTACATTACTTACATCTATATTACTTCCATCTATATTACTTATATCTACATTACTTCCATCTACATTACTTACATCTCCATTACTTACATCTCCATTACTTCCATCTACATTACTTTCATCTACATTACTTCCATCTACATTACTTACATCTACATTACTTACATCTGCATTACTTACATCTACATTACTTACATCTACATTACTTACATCTATATTACTTACATCTATATTACTTACATCTACATTACTTACATCTATATTACTTACATCTATATTACTTACATCTATATTACTTACATCTACATTACTTACATCTATATTACTTAAATCTACTTTACTTACATCTACATTACTTACATCTACATTATTTTCATCTACATTATTTTCATCTACATTATTTTCATCTACATTATTTTCATCTACATTACTTCCATCTACATTACTTCCATCTACACTACTTACATCTACATTACTTCCATCTACATTACTTCCATCTACATTACTTCCATCTATATTACTTACATCTACATTACTTACATCTACATTACTTACATCTACATTACTTCCATCTATAATACTTATATCTACATTACTTCCATCTACATTACTTCCATCTACATTACTTACATCTACATTACTTACATCTACATTACTTACATCTAGATTACTTACATCTATATTACTTACATCTATATTACTTACATCTGTATTACTTACATCTACATTACTTACATCTATATTACTTACATCTACATTACTTACATCTGCATTACTTCTATCTACATTACTTATATCTACATTACTTACATCTCCATTACTTACATCTCCATTACTTCCATCTACATTACTTTCATCTACATTACTTCCATCTACATTACTTACATCTACATTACTTACATCTGCATTACTTACATCTACATTACTTACATCTATATTACTTACATCTATATTACTTACATCTACATTACTTACATCTATATTACTTACATCTATATTACTTACATCTATATTACTTACATCTACATTACTTACATCTATATTACTTAAATCTACATTACTTACATCTACATTACTTACATCTACATTATTTTCATCTACATTATTTTCATCTACATTATTTTCATCTACATTATTTTCATCTACATTACTTCCATCTACATTACTTCCATCTACACTACTTACATCTACATTACTTCCATCTACATTACTTCCATCTACATTACTTCCATCTATATTACTTACATCTACATTACTTACATCTACATTACTTACATCTACATTACTTCCATCTATAATACTTATATCTACATTACTTCCATCTACATTACTTCCATCTACATTACTTACATCTACATTACTTACATCTACATTACTTACATCTACATTACTTACATCTATATTACTTACATCTATATTACTTACATCTATATTACTTACATCTGTATTACTTACATCTACATTACTTACATCTATATTACTTACATCTACATTACTTACATCTGCATTACTTACATCTACATTACTTACATCTACATTACTTAAAACTATATTATTACATCTATATTACTTACATCTACATTACTTACATCTACATTACTTACATCTACATTACTTCTATCTACATTACTTATATCTACATTACTTCCATCTACATAACTTCCATCTACATTACTTACATCTACATTACTTCCATCTACATTACTTCCATCTACATTACTTCCATCTACATTACTTCCATCTATATTACTTCCATCTACATTACTTACATCTACATTACTTACATCTACATTACTTACATCTACATTACTTCTATCTACATTACTTATATCTACATTACTTCCATCTACATAACTTCCATCCGCATTACTTCCATCTACATTACTTCCATCTACATTACTTCCATCTACATTACTTCCATCTACATTACTTCCATCTACATTACTTACATCTATATTACTTACATCTACATTACTTACATCTACATTACTTACATCTATATTACTTACATCTATATTACTTACATCTATATTACTTACATCTACATTACTTACATCTATATTACTTACATCTACATTACTTACATCTAAATCTACATTACTTACATCTACATTACTTACATCTACATTACTTACATCTATATTACTTACATCTACATTACTTACATCTACATTACTTACATCTATATTACTTACATCTACATTACTTACATCTACATTACTTACATCTACATTACTTACATCTACATTACTCCCATCTACATTACTTACATCTATATTACTTCCATCTATATTACTTATATCTACATTACTTCCATCTACATTACTTCCATCTACATTACTTCCATCTACATTACTTACATCTACATTACTTACATCTATATTACTTCCATCTATATTACTTATATCTATATTAATGACTTACAATGACTTGAGACGGATATGCAATAGTTATAAGTCTTTCAAATTCTTTATTCGTAATTAAGTATTTCAATTTAGAAGCATATAGCATTGTTGTAATTTCTTTTAGGTTCATTCTTTCTGTGCGAATAAGTTCAATTTTCAAGTTACTATCCAAGGTCGAAAGATAATGGACAACAGTAACTCCTTATGTAATAAGGGAGGTAACGCTGCTTACGAAATTTACAACTTTTGCTTTCTCATTATCTCCCTTGCAACAAAAAAAAAAACAAAAACAAAGTAGGACAAAAATAGAGACAATTCACTACATTATAAGGTTTTTAAAAATAGTACAAATATTTCACTATACTCATTCTTAATGACTTGACTTACATGACTTTATCCTGTGCACTCCCAGGGGAGCATAGGGCCGCAGGCATACCTCTACACCGAACTCAGTTCTGAGCAGCTCTCTTCACCTGCTCCCATATCTTTCCAGTACCCTCAGCTTCACTGCTTCCAGGTTGGCTTCTAAGTGGTAGAAGTTAAACTGTTTTATTTTCTGACTTACTCTGACATACTCAATCAATGGTGGCTTTTTTTGTGGGGGTGAACGGGTATGGAAACTGGAAACTCAAGGGTTAGGGTTAATAAACATAACCTTAGCATGTATTACCTAACTAAAATATCTACAATAATTTATATTTTTGGCGCTTTTCTGCGTGTGGAGTCCCCCAACCTTGTGAGGGCGGCGCCAGCGACATCGTGCCTCCTTTGCCCCCCCCCCCCCTTTTTCACTGCGACTCTGGGCTTCAACATTACTTCATAATAAACTGCTCTTCCTTCTGCTGCACTGCAGTTCTGAGCACAAAATGTGGGAGAACTAAAGATTAGCAAATTAATGTTTGACTACTTTTAGACTCAAGCAGAATTCAAATGTATTGGCGGCCTGGGTGTGGTGGACCACGGACTAATAAAAACAAAAGACTTTTTGGTTTCATTTAAATTTCATGTGTGCTCTACTACTGAGGTTCCCAAACTGTGTACCCCGGAACTACTAGTACGCCACCACGTGAATTAATCGCTCTAAAAAAGAGGCCTAAGCAAGGTCTTCAGCTCAATGCTCAGAATGTGCAAAATGTTCCGTTAAGGACAAAGTTTGGGACCCACTGTAGTACTAGATCATTGTTTTTTTTTTCACAAGAGACAGGCTCGCACAGCTTTAGTTTGGGACCCACTGTTGTACTAGATCAGTGTTTTGTTTTCACAAGAGACAGGCTCGCACAGCTTTAGTTTGGGAATGAGATGGGGAGAGAGCTCAACTTTAGTTTGGGACCCACTGATGTACTAGATCATTGTTTTTTCTTTCACAAGAAATAGGCTCGCTCAGCTTTAGTTTGGAAATGAGATGGGGAGAGTAAAACGTTTTTAAAATTAATTCAAAAGTTAATTCAACGACTCAACGACTCAACGACTCAATATATCTGTGTTAAATTAACAACCAAAGTATGTCAGCCTCATCCTGTTGAGATCAACAACTACAATCAGAAGTTGTTATTTGTTGCTATTGATAAAATGCTGTCAAACTTATTGATACTTGTAGGCAGCATGATTGTAAAGAGAATAGTTGATACTTGTAGGCAGCATGAATGTAAAGAGAATAGTTGATACTTGTAGGCAGCATGAATGTAAAGAGAATAGTTGATACTTGTAGGCAGCATGAATGTAAAGAGAATAGTTGATTCTTGTAGGCAGCATGAATGTAAAGAGTATAGTTGATACTTGTAGGCAGCATGATTGTAAAGAGAATAGTTGATACTTGTAAGCAGCATGAATGTAAAGAGTATAGTTGATACTTGTAGGCAGCATGATTGTAAATAGTATAGTTGATACTTGTAGGCAGCATGAATGTAAAGAGTATAGTTGATACTTGTAGGCAGCATGATTGTAAAGAGTATAGTTGATACTTGTAGGCAGCATGATTGTAAATAGTATAGTTGATACTTGTAGGCAGCATGATTGTAAAGAGAATAGTTGATACTTGTAGGCAGCATGAATGTAAAGAGAATAGTTGATACTTGTAGGCAGCATGAATGTAAAGAGAATAGTTGATACTTGTAGGCAGCATGAATGTAAAGAGAATAGTTGATTCTTGTAGGCAGCATGAATGTAAAGAGTATAGTTGATACTTGTAGGCAGCATGATTGTAAAGAGAATAGTTGATACTTGTAAGCAGCATGAATGTAAAGAGTATAGTTGATACTTGTAGGCAGCATGATTGTAAATAGTATAGTTGATACTTGTAGGCAGCATGAATGTAA
Organism: Biomphalaria glabrata; assembly: GCF_947242115.1. Taxonomy (NCBI): domain Eukaryota; kingdom Metazoa; phylum Mollusca; class Gastropoda; family Planorbidae; genus Biomphalaria; species Biomphalaria glabrata. Next base: position 14,877,786 of record NC_074717.1, on the reverse strand, counting down.
AGAGTATAGTTGATACTTGTAGGCAGCATGATTGTAAAGAGTATAGTTGATACTTGTAGGCAGCATGATTGTAAATAGTATAGTTGATACTTGTAGGCAGCATGATTGTAAAGAGAATAGTTGATACTTGTAGGCAGCATGATTGTAAAGAGTATTGTTGATACTTGTAGGCAGCATGATTGTAAATAGTATAGTTGATACTTGTAGGCAGCATTAATATAAAGAGAATAGTTGATACTTGTAGGCAGCATGAATGTAAAGAGAATAGTTGATACTTGTAGGCAGCATTAATATAAAGAGAATAGTTGATACTTGTAGGCAGCATTAATATAAAGAGAATAGTTGATACTTGTAGGCAGCATTAATATAAAGAGAATAGTTGATACTTGTAGGCAGCATGAATATAAAGAGAATAGTTGATACTTGTAGGCAGCATGAATGTAAAGAGAATAGTTGATACTTGTAGGCAGCATGATTGTAAAGAGAATAGTTGATACTTGTAGGCAACGTGATTGTAAAGAAAATAGTTGATACTTGTAGGCAGCATTAATATAAAGAGAATAGTTGATACTTGTAGGCAGCATCATTGTAAAGAGTATACTTGATACTTGTAGGCAGCATGAATGTAAAGAGAATAGTTGATACTTGTAGGCAGCATGATTGTAAAGAGAATAGTTGATACTTGTAGGCAGCATGATTGTAAAGAGAATAGTTGATACTTGTAGGCAGCATGATTGTAAAGAGAATAGTTGATACTTGAAGCCAGCATGAATGTAAATAGTATAGTTGATACTTGTAGGCAGCATTAATGTAAAGAGAATAGTTGATACTTGTAGGCAGCATGATTGTAAAGAGAATAGTTGATACTTGTAGGCAGTATGATTGTAAAGAGAATAGTTGATACTTGTAGGCAGCATGAATGTAAATAGTATAGTTGATACTTGTAGGCAGCATTAATGTAAAGAGAATAGTTGATACTTGTAGGCAGCATGATTGTAAAGAGTATAGTTGATACTTGTAGGCAGCATGATTGTAAAGAGAATAGTTGATACTTGTAGGCAGCATGATTGTAAATAGTATAGTTGATACTTGTAGGCAGCATTAATGTAAAGAGAATAGTTGATACTTGTAGGCAGCATGATTGTAAAGAGAATAGTTGATACTTGTAGGCAGTATGATTGTAAAGAGAATAGTTGATACTTGTAGGCAGCATGAATGTAAATAGTATAGTTGATACTTGTAGGCAGCATTAATGTAAAGAGAATAGTTGATACTTGTAGGCAGCATGATTGTAAAGAGTATAGTTGATACTTGTAGGCAGCATGATTGTAAAGAGAATAGTTGATACTTGTAGGCAGCATGAATGTAAATAGTATAGTTGATACTTGTAGGCAGCATTAATGTAAAGAGAATAGTTGATACTTGTAGGCAGCATGATTGTAAAGAGTATAGTTGATACTTGTAGGCAGCATGATTTTAAAGAGAATAGTTGATACTTGTAGGCAGCATGAATGTAAAGAGAATAGTTGATACTTGTAGGCAGCATGATTGTAAAGAGAATAGTTGATACTTGTAGGCAGCATGATTGTAAAGAGAATAGTTGATACTTGTAGGCAGCATGAATGTAAAGAGAATAGTTGATACTTGTAGGCAGCATGATTGTAAAGAGAATAGTTGATACTTGTAGGCAGCATGATTGTAAAGAGAATAGTTGATACTTGTAGGCAGCATGAATGTAAAGAGAATAGTTGATACTTGTAGGCAGCATGATTGTAAAGAGAATAGTTGATACTTGTAGGCAGCATGATTGTAAAGAGAATAGTTGATACTTGTAGGCAGCATGAATGTAAATAGTATAGTTGATACTTGTAGGCAGCATTAATGTAAAGAGAATAGTTGATACTTGTAGGCAGCATGATTGTAAAGAGTATAGTTGATACTTGTAGGCAGCATGATTGTAAAGAGAATAGTTGATACTTGTAGGCAGCATGAATGTAAAGAGAATAGTTGATACTTGTAGGCAGCATGATTGTAAAGAGAATAGTTGATACTTGTAGGCAGCATGATTGTAAAGAGAATAGTTGATACTTGTAGGCAGCATGAATGTAAAGAGAATAGTTGATACTTGTAGGCAGCATGATTGTAAAGAGAATAGTTGATACTTGTAGGCAGCATGATTGTAAAGAGAATAGTTGATACTTGTAGGCAGCATGAATGTAAAGAGAATAGTTGATACTTGTAGGCAGCATGATTGTAAAGAGAATAGTTGATACTTGTAGGCAGCATGATTGTAAAGAGAATAGTTGATACTTGTAGGCAGCATGATTGTAAAGAGAATAGTTGATACTTGTAGGCAGCATGATTGTAAAGAGAATAGTTGATACTTGTAGGCAGCATGATTGTAAATAGTATAGTTGATACTTGTAGGCAGCATTAATGTAAAGAGAATAGTTGATACTTGTAGGCAGCATGATTGTAAAGAGTATAGTTGATACTTGTAGGCAGCATGATTGTAAAGAGAATAGTTGATACTTGTAGGCAGCATGAATGTAAAGAGAATAGTTGATACTTGTAGGCAGCATGATTGTAAAGAGAATAGTTGATACTTGTAGGCAGCATGATTGTAAAGAGAATAGTTGATACTTGTAGGCAGCATGAATGTAAAGAGAATAGTTGATACTTGTAGGCAGCATGATTGTAAAGAGAATAGTTGATACTTGTAGGCAGCATGATTGTAAAGAGAATAGTTGATACTTGTAGGCAGCATGATTGTAAAGAGAATAGTTGATACTTGTAGGCAACGTGATTGTAAAGAGAATAGTTGATACTTGTAGGCAGCATGATTGTAAAGAGAATAGTTGATACTTGTAAGCAACGTGATTGTAAAGAGAACAGTTGATACTTGTAGGCAACGTGATTATAAAGAGAATAGTTGTTTTCTAACATTAGAAGTTCATTATTTGACCTCCTGGACGCGGAGTTGTGAATGTTTCAAATGCTTTATTCTGATACAAGGCTAGACCTGACAGACTTAGAAGTTCTGATGTTTTTATCACTGGATATAATCCAATGAAAATGTATTTGGTTTGCAACAAAAAACATGATACATAGTAAAGCCCTAGCTCTATGTTTAACCTGATAGTGTTTGCGTTCAAGTAGTCAATACATGATAACATCTAACTGCTAAATCTATTGAGTCAATGGCAAGGGTGAGAATAACAATATTTTGGACAGGATCACTCCCTTGAAAAGAAAACCAAAGTAACTATTTAACTACTATATTTCTGTTACATATGTTTGACATGTCGACAAAAACAGACTTACAATTATCAGTTCCAATAGTCCGGTGATCTGAACACAATTCTCGCCATGCACGTGTTACTTTGAACATATACCTAGAACAGACAACGTATACCTAGAACAGACAACGTATACCTAGAACAGACAACGTATACCTAGAACAGACAACGTATACCTAGAACAGACAACGTATACCTAGAACAGACAACGTATACCTAGAACAGACAACGTATACCTAGAACAGACAACGTATACATAGAACAGACAATGTATACCTAGAACAGACAACGTATACCTAGAACAGACAACGTATACCTTGAACAGACAACGTATACCTAGAACAGACAACGTATACCTAGAACAGACAACGTATACCTAGAACAGACAACGTATACCTAGAACAGACAACGTATACCTAGAACAGACAACGTATACCTAGAACAGACAACGTATACATAGAACAGACAACGTATACCTAGAACAGACAACGTATACCTAGAACAGACAACGTATACCTAGAACAGACAATGTATACCTAGAACAGACAACGTATACCTAGAACAGACAACGTATACCTAGAACAGACTAATAAATTTCCGCTATAACCTACTAGAGGGCTAGAGTCTACTAGAGGGATAGAACCTACTAGAGGGCTAGAACCTACTAGAGGGCTAGAGTCTACTAGAGACTAGAGGGCTAGAACCGTGTAAGTCTCATCGCACTAGGGCATCGTGTTTAGAACTCTATTCTCTGATAACACGGACAAGGAAAGCGGCAGTTCTTCTCAAAGCTTCTCTGTCTCCGTACAGAGCCAGCTCCTCATGCAAACCAGCTTTTGTTTCACTCAAATGGCCATGTTTAGGGTGTAGTGTTGCGCACTCGTAAAGGATGTGGTTGACTGTTTCGACGTCGTCCTGACAATGCCTGCAGCGTGAGTCGAAGTTTGGTTTAAATTTAGCAGAATAGGCACCAATTGGACAGTGTCCCGTTCTGTACCTAGCGATTATCACCTGTTCTTCTCTATTTAGCTGCCACCATTCGTCCGATTTTGAGGGCCCTTTTAAGTTTTGCCAGACTTCCCTTCCCGTATTACCGTTCTCCCAGCTCTTACACCATTTATTTCTTGCCCATTCGTCTACTATCGCACGCGCCTGCTCAAAAAACTGTGGCTCGTCCACAGGGTCCAGTTTTGTGCCGAGCTTGGCTAATAAGTCAGCCTTCACATTACCTTCCACATCCACGTGTCCAGGTACGTATTGGAATGTCGTCCGAATTTTGTGTTTTTCTTGGAGGCGTCCCACGCACGCCAGTGTTTTTGCCAGTGGTTCCGGGAGCGTATCAGCAGGGCTTTCAATGGCTTGTAGGCTCGACAGAGAGTCTGTAAATAGCACAATTGGACTGGGTTGTGCTGTTTTCTCGTTAAGTCGTTCTTCAATGTACTCTACTGCATTTTGAATTGCAACCATTTCAGCTACGTAATTACTCCTGCCAGAACACGCACCTAGAATCTCATCGTTCTCGGTCGAGCCAGGGAATCGAACCACCACACCATACCCAAAGGTTTTTTGTCCGAGGTTCTCTCTCGTGGAACCATCTGTGTACACTTTAATGGAGTCAGCTGGGTACTGGGCGACAGTTTTCCTGGCAGTGTTTCGTAGGACAGTTTTTGTGCATTTCTTGTTAACTTCTGGGTCAATCAGCGATTTCCTCACCTCTGGGACTCCAGGAGCATTCGCCGGAGAAGAAGCCCCATGCAGAGCGAGAGCTGCTCTGTTCTGGGGTAAATCGACTTCTTTGGACAATTCCCGCACCGAGTGCATGAAAGAGTTCCGTTTCAGCCGATTTCCGCCCTGCCAATTGTCGACCAGACTTCTAACCGGGCAGCCTTCTTCTAGCCGTTTGAATTTTTCATAAGCGATCATAACGGCTCGCTCCCTTCGTAATCTCAGTGGTGGGAGATTTGTCATGACCTCACATGCCGCAGTTGGCGTCGTACGAAACGCACCACAAATGAGTCTAATTGCTTGGTTCTGCACTGAGTCCAGCCCCACTAGAGACGTTTGTGAGGCATAGACTTGTGCAAGAGACGAGTACTCCATCCTCGACCTTACCGCTCCAATGTAGAGAGCCCATCGCTTTGGCCCCCCCACTTGGTCGTGGCTAACCGCTTGACTACCTTAAGGCTCTCTGACGCTTGCTCTCGCACTGTTCTCACATGGTCGGACAAACCCATTTTTGGGTCCAGGGTGACTCCCAGGTATTTCGGCTTGGCTTCCATTTTTAATTCGGTACCATTGATTGAGAGAGAAATGTTTTCTTTGTAGATATCTTTGCTAAGGGTGAAAAGGGTCCAGACTGTTTTCGCACAATTAACGTCCATATTCCACAATCGTGTGTAGCAGGAAATCGTGACTAGGTCACGTTGGATCTCCGCAGCTAGAGCGGCTGCGGATCTCCCAGTTTTCCAGATCAGCAAATCGTCCGCAAAAAGTAATGAGCGACACCCTAGGCGTTTGGTCAAATCGTTGATGAATACCAGAAAAAGTGTGCATGAGAGTGACGAGCCCTGAGGCAACCCCTGCTCGAGTACCTTCTTATTTGACAACTGCTCGCCATAACGTGTCTGAACTAACCTGTTCGTTAGGAAGCATTTAATCCACCGGTACATGTTGGAGTTTACCCCAAGGTCCATCAACTTAAGTAGCAAGCCTTGTCTCCAGACTCTATCGTACGCCTGTTTTAGATCTAGAAAGACCGCGAGTGTCGACTCACCCTTCTTCTCCCTTCCGCCTCTCTGAAAACCATCTGCCACCTCTTGCATAAAGACTGTAACCTGGTCCATTGCACTACGCCGCTGTCTGAAACCACCCTGCTCCTGACAAATTAAATTGTGGGACTCTAGGTACCACGTAAGCCGTCGGATAATGATTCTCTCCGCAACCTTCCCCACACACGATGTGAGGGAAATTGGTCTGTAAATCTCAGGGCTGTTTGCATTCTTGCCCTTTTTAAGAATAGGAACAATGGTAGCCAATCTCCATGCCTTAGGGAAGTCCCCTTGAATCCCTGTCCGATTTAGTAAGCCGTGAAGTCTTAGGAGGCCAATCGTTCCAAGATTTTTTAGCATCTCAGCCCTGATGCCATCTGGCCCAACTGCCTTGTGTAGTCTAGCCTTTTTGATCGCGAAAGCCACCTCCATCATGGTAAAGGGCGCTGAGAATGTTTCCGTCCCAGCCTTGCCGTCGACCCATTTGCGTTCTTCATTGGCTCTTCTAACTTGGAGGGCTAGAACCTACTAGAGGGCTAGAACCTACTAGAGGGCTATAGTCTACTAGAGGGCTAGAGCCTACTAGAGGGCTAGAGTCTACTAGAGGTCTAGAACCTACTAGAGGGCTATAGTCTACTTGAGGGCTAGAGCCTACTAGAAGTCTAGAACCTACTAGAGAGCTAGAATCTGCTAGAGGTCTAGAACCTACTAAAGGGCTATAGTCTACTTGAGGGATAGAGCCTACTAGAGGTCTAGAACCTACTAGAGGCTAGTGTCTACTAGAGGGCTAGAGCCTACTAGAAGTCTAGAACCTACTAGAGAGCTAGAGTGTACTAGAGGGCTAGAGCCTACTAGAGGTCTAGAACCTACTAGAGGGCTATAGTCTACTTTAGGGATAGAGCCTACTAGAAGTCTAGAACCTACTAGAGGCTAGAGTCTACTTGAGGGCTAGAGTCTACTAGAGGGCTAGAGCCTACTAGAGGACTGGAACCTACTAGAGTGCTAGAGTCTACTAGAGGTCTAGAACCTACTAGAGGGCTATAGTCTACTTGAGGGATAGAGCCTACTAGAGGTCTAGAACCTACTAGAGGCTAGAGTCTACTTGAGGGCTAGAGTCTACTAGAGGGCTAGAGCCTACTAGAGGACTGGAACCTACTAGAGGGCTAGAGTCTACTAGAGGTCTAGAACCTACTAGAGGGCTATAGTCTACTTGAGGGCTAGAGTCTACTAGAAGTCTAGAACCTACTAGAGAGCTAGAGTGTACTAGAGGGCTAGAGCCTACTAGAGGTCTAGAACCTACTAGAGGGCTATAGTCTACTTTAGGGATAGAGCCTACTAGAAGTCTAGAACCTACTAGAGGCTAGAGTCTACTTGAGGGCTAGAGTCTACTAGAGGGCTAGAGCCTACTAGAGGACTGGAACCTACTAGAGGGCTAGAGTCTACTAGAGGTCTAGAACCTACTAGAGGGCTATAGTCTACTAGAAGTCTAGAACCTACTAGAGAGCTAGAATCTGCTAGAGGTCTAGAACCTACTAGAGGCTAGAGTCTACTAGAGGGCTAGAGCCTACTAGAAGTCTAGAACCTACTAGAGAGCTAGAGTGTACTAGAGGGCTAGAGCCTACTAGAGGTCTAGAACCTACTAGAGAGCTAGAGTGTACTAGAGGGCTAGAGCCTACTAGAAGTCTAGAACCTACTAGAGAGCTAGAGTGTACTAGAGGGCTAGAGCCTACTAGAAGTCTAGAACCTACTAGAGGACTGGAACCTACTAGAGGGCTAGAGTCTACTAGAAGTCTAGAACCTACTAGAGAGCTAGAATCTGCTAGAGGTCTAGAACCTACTAGAGGCTAGAGTCTACTAGAGGGCTAGAGCCTACTAGAAGTCTAGAACCTACTAGAGAGCTAGAGTGTACTAGAGGGCTAGAGCCTACTAGAGGTCTAGAACCTACTAGAGAGCTAGAGTGTACTAGAGGGCTAGAGCCTACTAGAAGTCTAGAACCTACTAGAGAGCTAGAGTGTACTAGAGGGCTAGAGCCTACTAGAGGTCTAGAACCTACTAGAGGACTGTAGTCTACTTTAGGGATAGAGCCTACTAGAAGTCTAGAACCTACTAGAGGCTAGAGTCTACTTGAGGGCTGAGTCTACTAGAGGGCTAGAGCCTACTAGAGGACTGGAACCTACTAGAGGGCTAGAGTCTACTAGAGGGCTAGAAACTACTTGAGGGCCAGAGCCTACTTTAGGGCTAGATTCTACCAGAGGGTAGGACTAGTAGGCCCTATTTAGTTACATTAAAAGGAATTACACGACTGATTAAAAAAACACTGACATCATTTCTAGTAATTTAACCTTTTTTTTAAAATATTTTTTTTATTGTTATTGTTATTTTATTGAACTTTGACATTGTCCTAAGGTTTCCTTCAGTTGACCAACTAACAAAGTTCATCAAGAGGACATAGGCCTTTATGTAACTAATGTTAGTGGAAACAACGACTAAACATTTCGGTTTTAATTTACGCATTTTGAGAGGTTGGCTTACCTTTAGTTGGGGCACAACAATCAACGTGATCTAAATGGGAGGAACTTTTTTTGAAGCAATTAATAAATGATAATAAAAGACCAGATGTAAAACAAAAAAAAAGCAGCTATGAGAAATTATTGAGAATCATTCTGTCAAGAAAGGTAAGAACACTGTGAAAGCCAACTAGAAAAGGAAGTTTATTGAGACTCATTCTTTCAAGAAAGGTAAGAACACAGTGAAAGCCAACTAGAAAAGGAAGTTTATTGAGACTCATTCTGTCAAGAAAGGTAAGAACACAGTGAAAGCCAACTAGAAAAGGAAGTTTATTGAGACTCATTCTGTCGAGAAAGGTAAGAACACAGTGAAAGCCAACTAGAAAAGGAAGTTTATTGAGACTCATTCTGTCAAGAAAGGTAAGAACACAGTGAAAGCCAACTAGAAATGGAAGTTTATTGAGACTCATTCTGTCAGGAAAGGTAAGAACACAGTGAAAGCCAACTAGAAAAGGAAGTTTATTGAGACTCATTCTGTCGAGAAAGGTAAGAAAACAGTGAAAGCCAACTAGAAATGGAAGTTTATTGAGACTCATTCTGTAGAGAAAGGTAAGAACACAGTGAAAGCCAACTAGAAAAGGAAGTTTATTGAGACTCATTCTGTCGAGAAAGGTAAGAACACAGTGAAAGGCAACTAGAAAAGGAAGTTTATTGAGACTCATTCTGTCGAGAAAGGTAAGAACACAGTGAAAGCCAACTAGAAAAGGGAGTTTATTGAGACTCATTCTGTCAAGAAAGGTAAGAACACAGTGAAAGCCAACTAGAAATGGAAGTTTATTGAGACTCATTCTGTCAAGAAAGGTAAGAACACAGTGAAAGCCAACTAGAAAAGGAAGTTTATTGAGACTCATTCTTTCGAGAAAGGTAAGAACACAGTGAAAGCCAACTAGAAAAGGAAGTTTATTGAGACTCATTCTGTCAAGAAAGGTAAGAACACAGTGAAAGCCAACTAGAAAAGGAAGTTTATTGAGACTCATTCTGTCGAGAAAGGTAAGAACACAGTGAAAGCCAACTAGAAATGGAAGTTTATTGAGACTCATGTTTTGAAGTTTTTTCTGTTTACTACCAGGAAGAAATGTCAAATGTCTGTTAGGCCATTCCCTTCAGCTTAAGAACTAGGTCATAAAAAGTGTGCATTGAAACTTGGTTGTATTGTAGTCATAACAAAGATCTGACTGTCAAACTCAAAGTCTATGTCACTTATGCTGGGCTATACAACAAACTTGTTTAGAACCTAATCAGACCTACTCCTTGAGCCCTGTCCTCTAGAAGTCAAGACACCTAATTCATTATAGACTTTATCCTTTAGTACCGTTTAAAGGCTTGATATTTGTCTATAGTTTTTCTTTTGATAACTTTAAATTATATGCAGTTTTATTTCACACGTTATTTCCCAACATTATCAACTAGCATACAAGAGATGACCAACACTAGTAGGGAATATACAAGGGATGACCAACACTAGTAGGGAATATACAAGAGATGACCAACACTAGTAGGGAATATACAAGAGATGAACAACACTAGTAGGGAATATACAAGGGATGACCAACACTAGTAGGGAATATACAAGGGATGACCAACACTAGTAGAGAATATACAAGGGATGACCAACACTAGTAGGGAATATACAAGGGATGACCAACACTAGTAGGGAATATACAAGGGATGACCAACACTAGTAGGGAATATACAAGGGATGACCAACACTAGTAGGGAATATACAAGGGATGACCAACACTAGTAGGGAATATACAAGGGATGACCAACACTAGTAGAGAATATTGTTAGACACCTTATTTATATAGGTTAGTTATTTAGCGACGCACCATAGAAGACGCATATTGAACGGGACTAGTGACGTTTGGGATATGTTGGGTTAGAGACCGGAAAATCAGTTAGCGATAGAATCCTCTTAGTGACAGAGACTTTTACTGTGGCCTTTTATTAGAATAAATATATGTGAAGTTGTTCATCAGCGTTGACTACATCTCTTCACTAGTTAAAACCGATGTGTTTGTTTTGTCTGGATTGTTGATCAACTACACGGAATACACCCGAAGCAAAAAGAGGACCAAGAAAGGCAGAGAGAACATGAAGCTAAAATGGAGAAGATGAGATTGGATGCAGCACAAGCCAGAGCTCAAACTGAACAGACAACTCAAGGAAATAACACAAATAACTCAAATAATGTTACCACACAAAGAGACAACCCTAATTCGTAAACATGGCTAAAGAGAAAGATACAAAGTTTTGATGAACAGAAGGATGACATTGGTGATTTTCTGAAAAGATATGAGGCAAAAATGTCTACATTTAATATGCCAGAAGAAGAATGGTCTGAAATACTGATAGACTTCGTTCATGGTCAAGCTCTAACAATATGCCAAAATCATGACCATCATATTGATGATAGCTATCAAGTTTTGAAAAGAGAGTTATTGAATGCCTATGATCATAATGCTACAACTTTCAGAAAGAAATACTTTGACAATATACCATCAGTAGATATAGAACCTCAAACTACCATTAATATGGAGAAAGATTTTTTTAATAAATGGGTAATACTAGAAAAAGTGGGAAATTCTTATGAGGGATTAAAAAATTTCATTCTGTTAGATAACTTTATTAACAAGTGTGATCCCCAACTTCAGTCATTCATTAAAGAGAGAAATCCTAAATGTTTAGATGAAGTAACAGAAATAATGAGAATTTATAAAAATGCTTATCCAACTAATCCATTCTCTACTAATGATAAGAATAAGGTAGATTTAATAGGATACACAAATGAGAAAAAAGTCAGAGGTAATGATAGATATTCTAGAGAAAATGAAGAAAGGTTTGAAAATAGAAATAGAGATAGAAATGCAAGATCAAAATCTAGAGATAATCATTATGAGGAAATAACTTGTTTCAATTGCAATAAGAAAGGTCACATAGCTTCCCATTGCAAAAAACCAACATACTATAGAACAAATGATAGGAACTCATATAGGGATAGAAATCAAAACAGAAGCAGCAGTAAACATAGAGATAGGAATCAAACAAGCAGAGTTTACTATACTAATGAAAATCAGGATAGAGATTATAGTGATGAGGATAGTGATATTGAGCAATTAAATTATGGTAACACTATAGAAGAAATTAATATGGTTGAGGGAAAGAGAAATACTTTTAAACTATTCAAAGGTCTAGTAAATGGAAAATCTATAAATTTTATCAGGGACACAGCATGCACAACAATTGCAATTCATTCAAAATTTGTAGAACCATGGTGTTATTTAGATTACATGAAAAAGGTTAGATTATTAGATGGCAGTATTAAGAAATTTAAGGCTTGTAGAATTTTTATTAAGACAACTTTTTTCACTGGTTACTGTAATGCTGTAGCAATACCTAGTTTGACACAGGATATGTTATTGGGTAACATTAGAGGAATTAGGTCTTGTACCATGAGGGACATTGAGAGATGGCAAAACAAATATGAACATTTATTGAACAGAAATGTGTTAAACAGAAATACTAGACAATACAATAGACCTATGAATAACTCATACAATAAAAGAAACATGACTTGTTATAATTGTCATAAACAAGGACATTTTGCTAGAGAATGTTGGAGTGGGTTCCATACCAATCAGAAGATTACGAGTTCTAGTTGTAGATTTGGTGGAAGAATTAACCAAAGTAGAAACAAATACAATGATCATAGATCAAATGGGTACAGAACTTATGATTAACAAAATGACAGGACAAGATATGATATAAATAAATAAATGTTCTGAATATGGAATCGTGATCAGGTTTAAACTTGTCTATTAAAGTTTATTTATGTATTGAAAAATATTATGAGACAAATGAATTTAAATTGGGAGTATAATGTTGATTAATTAAATATTTGACTATAATGATAATGAGTAGATTCTATGATGTGACATTCCATAGAATAGTAATAATATGTTTGAAACTTTTAAAGTTATAAAACTAAAGTGAAAGTACCTCTTGTATTTATTGAAATATGGATATTAATTATTGATTGATAATTTTAAATTGGGTATATGCTGTCTAGATTGACATACACTTACATATGGAAGTGATACTTGTAAATACTATGTATATAGTACATTACTGTTTGATATTATGTTGTAATATTAATAAACATGGCACAATTTAAATGCTAGTTGACAAGGGAGATAAGTAAATTTGATGTTAAGCATTTAAAAGTAAGTATGGATATTTTTTTGTGTGAATCATTTCATATATCATTGACGAAAGTTAGTTCGATGGAAAAGGGTGAGTATAAAAGAAAAATGGACAAAAGCGTATAAGAGGGTAGTAAGGAAAAGCTTATTGAATGTGGAAATAAAGTCTATAATTGTTTTTGAAATATTGTATTTTGTCAGATTACTGCCAGTGGAGAACATTTGTGAGTGTATGACGTGCCCATAAGATGCCACATTTTCTTTCATGATGAACTGTTTACTAATGAAGATGATTCTGGAATGTTATGAACATTGACATGAATATGAGGAACTGTCAAGCCAAGATGAAGATGTCAAGATTTTATGTTTGTTGTCTTCCCCTTAAATTGAAAATGCCCTTGTAAGACTTGACAGTAGTGGAAAAATATTGACATATTTTTTTTTCAAGGGGGGGAGGAATCTGTTAGACACCTTATTTATATAGGTTAGTTATTTAGCGACGCACCATAGGAGACGCATATTGAACGGGACTAGTGACGTTTGGGATATGTTGGGTTAGAGACCGAAAAATCAGTTAGCGATAGAATCTTCCAGGGTAACGACGTGTTTAGTGACAGAGACTTCTACTGTGGCCTTTTATCAGAATAAATATATGTGAAGTTGTTCATCAGCGTTGACTACATCTCTTCACTAGTTAAAACCGATGTGTTTTTTTTGTCTGGATTGTTGATCAACTACACGGAATACACCCGAACAATTACACCCAAACGCTTGCAGAGTAATTGGTTGAAAATCAACAGTCATCCATAGTTGGCCTCAAGACAGCCTGAACAAGCAACATCACAATATACAAGGGATGATCAACACTAGTAGGGAATATACAAGGGATGACCAACTCTAGTAGGGAATATACAAGAGATGACCAACACTAGTAGGGAATATACAAGAGATGACCAACACTAGTAGAGAATATACAAGGGATGACCAACACTAGTAGAGAATATACAAGAGATGACCAACACTAGTAGGGAATATACAAGGGATGACCAACACTAGTAGGGAATATACAAGGGATGACCAACACTAGTAGGGAACATACAAGGGATGACCAACACTAGTAGGGAATATACAAGGGATGACCAACACTAGTAGGGAACATACAAGCGATGACCAACACTAGTAGAGAACATACAAGGGATGACCAACACTAGTAGAGAATATACAAGGGATGACCAACACTAGTAGAGAATATACAAGAGATGACCAACACTAGTAGGGAATATACAAGGGATGACCAACACTAGTAGGGAATATACAAGGGATGACCAACACTAGTAGGGAATATACAAGGGATGACCAACACTAGTAGAGAATATACAAGAGATGACCAACATTGGTAGAGAATATACAAGAGATGACCAACACAGGTAGAGAATATACAAGAGATGACCAACACTAGTAGAGAATATACAAGGGATGACCAACACTAGTTGGGAATATACAAGGGATGACCAACACTAGTAGAGAATATACAAGAGATGACCAACTCTAATAGTGAATATACAAGAGATGACCAACACTAGGGAATATACAAGGGATGACCAACACTAGTAAGGAATATACAAGGGATGACAAACACTAGTAGAGAATATAAAAGGGATGACCAACACTAGTAGAGAATATACAAGAGATGACCAACACTAGTAGAGAATATACAAGAGATGACCAACACTAGTAGAGAATATACAAGGGATGACCAACATTAAAGGCTAGTATACAAGGGAATAACACAATACAATCTAGCATATAGGGGATGTTTGTTTGTTTGTAAAATGTTTTACATGTTTCGGATGTTCCTAAAGAGTTGAAGGGATGACCAAAACTAGTGCAGTAGATGACCGACACTACAGACTAGTATACAAGGGACGACCAAAACTAGTGCAGTAGATGACCCACACTACAGACTAGCATACAAGTGATGACCAACACTAGTGGCTAGCTTATTATAACTCAGTCTATCTGTCTGTCTAGTACAATGTTTGCACACGTTATTTGTACACAATGTCAGATGAAGTGGAAAATTTGCACAATTTTTTCTTCTACTTGATAAAACAAAAATCAATAAAAATTAGGTAATTAAATATTGGGTAATAATTTTTTTTTTGTTGGTATCGAAAGGATGGAAATTGTGGTTGACAGATGTGGCAGTATAAGTTGAATTAGTCCCCTTTATGCTTTGTGTAGAGAATTAGGTCGTCGATTGAAAGTTTTAAACTAACAATAGATAGTTATAAAACCCTTCTATTTTTCAAAGCACTTGGCTGGCACAATGAGCTGCTCAAGTCAGATTATAGCCTAGTGAGAAATAGAAAAGCGTAACATTGTGATAAACAAAAACGATTGGTACAAATATTTCTAAGCGCACAGATTTATTATTGTTAATCTAGATCTAGTACAAATTTAATTACATGACTAATCCAAACTAATTGATACAATGATTTTTGATATGAGCTTTTTTTTTTTTTATATTTTTGTTTTTATTTTTTTGTTTAACGTTCTAATAATGTTGCAGTTAAGTGTAAGATTGACATCTTATTGAATCTTATTTGTATAAATATAATCAAAGCAATTTTTATTACGACATTTCAAACGCTGATCAAATATATTTAACGACATTCAAACTGAGCCCAAGGAATATTTGATAAGCTGGAAACCCTGAATGAAAATCCCTAGAGATTTAATGCAACAAAAATCGTGGTATTACCTATACACGATTGAGAATCCTTGGCATTGTGTGACAACTCTTCCTTACATCTGACGTCAGCAGTAGTGACCAGTGTGTTTATCAAATCAATAGAGATAAGAACCTTAGTTACATACCCTGCTGACCTAAGATTTATTTGTTCATATATGCACACAATAGTTACAAAGACATTACTTTGTGTGGAATCGAAAGATATTTCACATTTTAAAGGAATATTAGGTGTGGGAGATAAGGGCTTGAACCTGAGTCAACAAAACAAAGGCTAAGAAGAAATATTCCTTCCTGCCTTCAAAGGAAGTAATCTTACTTCACTTTTGCTCGCAGATCTGGTTTTGAACTTTGACTCCGATTAACTCCTAGCAACAACTTTTCAAAACACGCTCCATATCTGAGACACACCGTCTTTAAACTTAAGTTCGTATTTTAAAGTTCAGAAAATATTCGTTTCGAAGATTAAACTTTTATTTTAGTTGAATTGATTACAATGTGTTACACTAGATAAATAATCGAAAACTCTGGAAACTAGACTCTATTAGAAATGAGTGCTAAGCTAACTGACTAGCCTAAGGTCTAGGTTACACTATTAAGGCCTCTTCAGCTTTAAGGTCAGTGGAAGCGGTAAATAGCGTGTAGCTTCCATCAAGTGCGAGACTTTAGAGCGTTCAACTCTCACGAGGTCATGCATACAATCAAAGTTAGACGTTTAAGTCAAAACTAAAATGTTTTATAAACAATCCTGTCCTGTGACATTTGACATTTCAAGAGACGAGCTTTTTCCTTTTCATCTTCTCATGTGACTAGATACACAGCTGCGGTCATATATAGAGCATCTGTAGTCACCAGACTATGCAGCACCTTCACCCTTCTTTGAACGTCTGATGTGTACGCCATCTGCAATCAAGGACACTTCTTTAATGTTTGCTCTCCATGTGAATCTCCCATTAATATCTGGCAAAGTTAAATTGGATTCAATGTATTATTTCATATAGTCCTACCGTAGATGGTTCTCAACCAGCATTACTGGCGGTAACATTCTAACAATCGAGTCTAGAACAAACTTCAGACATTTAGTTTCTAATCAGCATGCATGAAAAGTCTTCAAAAGACGAGGCCATACTTGAACATGGTAAAGCGGTAAAGCGCTTAGCTTCCGAACCGGGGGGTCCAGGGTTCGAATCTCGGTAAAGACTGTGATTTTTAATTTTGGGATCTTTACACCTCTGAGTCTACCCAGCTCTAATGGGTACCTGGCATAAGTTGTGGAAAAGTAAAGGCTGTTTGTCGTTGTGCTGGCCACATGACACCCTCGTTAACCTTAGGCCACAGAAACCGATGACCTTTAGATCATCTGCCCTTTTGATCACAAGGTCTGAAAGGGGAACTTTACAATTGAACATGAAAAAGAATATCTTTATATACCTTAAATATATATATATATATGTATATATATATATATATATATATATATATATATATATATATATATATATATATATATATATATATATATATATATATATATATGTGTGTGTGTGTATAGGTAGTTATCAGACTAATTGGGACGAAATGGAAATTATTTTGCATACGTCAGAATTCTCTATAAACCCTTGACAAAACAATGTGGCTAAGTCAAGAACCAGACAACTTGGGCTCTGATATAACGAGACACTTTAATGAGTGTAATAAATAATGATTAGAAAACAATCAAATACTTTACAAATGGGCAGAAGTCAATGTCTCAAAAAAAAATCTATACACAACTTGTCAAAACAAATATATCGTTCTTGTTCCTCTCTGAGTCCGACTCACTTGACCCAAAGTCTTTTAAAAAAAACACATAGTTCACAGTCAGATAACCAAAACACCGTTGATCTACACGGAGAATATTTACATTCGTCCTTTTTTTAAGTACACAGGCCTGTGTCTCATGTGTTGGTTGATTATCAATAGGGCTACACTGACCAGCATCACAGTTCAGTCACAACAATACGATAGTCTAGAAATACTGAGATTTTCGACTGATTTAAATGCCTGACTAGAAGATTTGGATTAAATACCAACAACGAATGTCTGAGCTGATTAAATGCCTGGAATGAAGGCCTAAATATTGGACTGGATTAAAGAACTGGATAAAAGATCTGAAATAAATATCCTGATTAATGACTTAAATTAAAGAATTGGAATAAAATATAGACTTGAAAATAAAGATCCTGATCAAAGACATTGATTGAAGACCAGAAATGAAGACCTGCATTTAAGACTTGGATTGCATAAGACCTTAATTGAAGACTGTTTTACATAGAAAAGCTTGTCATACTAAACAACTGATCTCAGCAATTGAAATAATGGTTGTCTGTCACTGCACACAGATCTATTCTTAAATCTTTGTGCTACTTGTTTAGGCAACAGAGCAGCAACAAAGAGAAGATCACGTGACCTACAACACGGAGATAGTCTTCAATGTTGTTGTTTGTTTTGTTTTTTGTTGGTCATGTTTTTTTTTTCCTGCCTGGATTTCATGTCAAGTTACAAATACCTTGTTGTATATCACGCACCGACTCTGATGTCAAAGGATTACATATACAATGTATTTTTAAAAAAATATAATAAAAAATGACAAAATTGAATTTCCCCGATAAAGTTATGTTATTTTAAACAGCGGACCTAGTATCTTAGTAGAGATAAGTTCATTCAATCTAATAATAGCTTTGATTTAATGAGATATATGCAAGGGGGATAACAAAATAGAACTCTTTTAGGACTTTAGGACAATGGCTTTAAAAAGTGTTTTCATATTTGCATTTAAATAAAGATTTGTTTAAAAAAAACCCAATCAACTTAAAACAAAAATGAAATTAACTTGTTCCCCATATCATTTATATTTGATAGTGTCCACAACCTTTCAATGAAGGTGAAGAGAAACCAGTGCTTCTTGTCCTGAAAAGGTAATATTGTATTTGGCGGGTAGTTCATTGACTGTGATTCATCAAAAGTACTAGTCAATAACAAAAATGGCGACATTGAAATGTGAAATGTAATGGACAGAAGCTTGAATGAATGAAGTGACTTTGAAATGTAATGGACAGAAGCTTGAATGAATGAAGTGACTTTGAAATGTAATGGACAGAAGCTGGAATGAATGAAGTGACTTTGATCCCTACTTAATGCCAAATATCGGTGACATACTATGTCAATGCTTATGCTAAATTATCATTAGCAGCTTAGGCCTAACTAAAATTTATTGGCTGGTACCATTAACTGATAAGGCTAAGCCTTACACATAATTTACATTTTATGGGAACTTTCTATAAGCTTTGGACTTTGGTCTGTGTTACCTGTATGAGATAGGTATATTTCATGTGGAATGATCATCTGATGGGCATTAATCTATCAGAGACATCTTTAAATTAAAACAGGATAGTGGCTAAACCAGTGGCGTAGCAAGACAGACAATACGACATATTGAGTGTGTGACAAAAAAATTGAGTAATCTGAATGTATTGATCAAAAGACATTCCAATGCAAGTGCAAGGATCGTACCTTGTACTTTTGTAAGTAATAATATCTTTAAGTTCGAATCACTATTACTTTCTATACATTTTAAAAGTCAAAGTTTGTACAACTTCTTAACAGAATCAAGCGACATTTTAAATCGGTTGTCACAAAAGTACACTAAACCAGCTACCTCACTACCACTAAACCAGCATACTCCTTACCACTAAACCAGCTACCTCCCTACCACTAAACCAGCTACCTCCCTACCACTAAACAAGCTACCTCCCTACCAGTAAACCAGCTACCTCCCTACCACTAAACCAGCTACCTCCCTACCACTAAACCACCTATCTCCCTATCACTAAACCAGCTACCTCCCTACCACTAAACCAGCTACCTCCCTTATACTAAACCACCTACCTCCCTATCAATAAACCAGCTACCTCCCTACCACTAAACCAGCTACCTCACTACCACTAAACCAGCTACCTCCCTACCACTAAACCAGCTACCTCCCTATCACTAAACCAGCTACCTCCCTATTTCTCGTCCACTACATCTCTATCACTCATCCACCACCTCTCTTTCACTCGTCCACTACCTCTCTATCACTCATCCATCACATCTCTATCACTCGTCCACCACATCTCTATCACTCATCCACTACATCTCTATCACTCGTCCACCACATCTCTATCACTCGTCCACTACATCTCTATCACTCGTCCACCACATCTCTATCACTCGTCCACTACCTCTCTATCACTCGTCCACTACCTCTATCACTCGTCCACTACCTCTCTATAACTCGTCCACTACCTCTCTATCACTAGTCCACTTCCTCTCTATCACTCGTCAACTACCTCTCTATCACTCGTCCACTACCTCCCTATCACTCGTCCACTACCTCCCTATCACTCGTCCATTACCTACCAATCACTCGTCCACTACCTCCCTATCACTCGTCCACTACCTCCCTATCACTCGTCCACTACCTCCCTATCACTAGTCCACTACCTCCCTATCACTCGTCCACTACCTCCCTATCACTCGTCCACTACCTCCCTATCACTCGTCCACTACCTCCCTATCACTAGTCCACTACCTCCCTATCACTCGTCCACTACCTCCCTATCACTCGTCCACTACCTCCCCATAACTCGTCCACTACCTCCCTATCACTCGTCCACTACCTCCCTATCACTCGTCCACTACCTCCCTATCACTCGTCCACTACCTCCCTATCACTCGTCCACTACCTCCCTATCACTAGTCCACTACCTCCCTATCACTCGTCCACTACCTCCCTATCACTCGTCCACTACCTCCTTATCTCTCGTCCACTACCTCCCTATCACTCGTCCACTACCTCCCTATCACTAGTCCATTACCTCCCTATCACTAGTCCACTACCTCCCTATCACTAGTCCACTACCTCCCTATCACTCGTCCACTACCTCCCTATCACTAGTCCACTACCTCCCTATCACTCGTCCACTACCTCCCTATCACTAGTCCACTACCTCCCTATCACTAGTCCACTACCTCCCTATCACTAGTCCACTACCTCCCTATCACTCGTCCACTACCTCCCTATCACTAGTCCACTACCTCCCTATCTCTCGTCCACTACCTCCCTATCACTAGTCCACTACTTCCCTATCACTCGTCCACTACCTCCCTATCACTCGTCCACTACCTCCCTATCACTCGTCCACTACCTCCCTATCACTAGTCCACTACCTCCCTATCACTCGTCCACTACCTCCCTATCTCTCGTCCACTACCTCCCTATCTCTCGTCCACTACCTCCCTATCTCTCGTCCACTACCTCCCTATCACTCGTCCACTACCTCCCTATCACTAGTCCACTACCTACCTATCACTCGTCCACTCGTCCACTACCTCCCTATCACTAGTCCACTACCTCCCTATCTCTCGTCCACTACCTCCCTATCACTAGTCCACTACCTCCCTATCACTAGTCCACTACCTCCCTATCACTCGTCCACTACCTCCCTATCACTAGTCCACTACCTCCCTATCACTAGTCCACTACCTCCCTATCACTCGTCCACTAGCTCCCTATCACTAGTACACTACCTCCCTATCACTAGTCCACTACCTCCCTATCTTTCGTCCACTACCTCTCTATCACTCATCCACTACCTCCCTATCACTCGTCCACTACCTCCCTATCTCTCGTCCACTACCTCCCTATAACTAGTCCACTACCTCCCTATCACTAGTCCACTACCTCCCTATCACTCGTCCACTACCTCCCTATCACTAGTCCACTACCTCCCTATCACTAGTCCACTACCTCCCTATCACTCGTCCACTACCTCCCTATCACTCGTCCACTACCTCCCTATCACTCGTCCACTACCTCCCTATCACTAGTCCACTACCTCCCTATCACTCGTCCACTACCTCCCTATCACTAGTCCACTACCTCCCTATCACTAGTCCACTACCTCCCTATCACTAGTCCACTACCTCCCTATCACTCGTCCACTACCTCCCTATCACTCGTCCACTACCTCCCTATCACTAGTCCACTACCTCCCTATCACTAGTCCTCTACCTCCCTATCTCTCGTCCACTACCTCCCTATCACTAGTCCACTACCTCCCTATCACTAGTCCACTACCTCCCTATCACTCGTCCACTACCTCCCTATCACTAGTCCACTACCTCCCTATCACTAGTCCACTATCTCTCCAAACGTAAACTTGTATGTTGTTCTATTCTTAACATCTGTATTAAGTTGTGACCAACTCAGTTGCCAGGCAATTCTAGGTGATGAAATCAACGCTTACAAAGTTGCAAATGAAAGTCTACAAGCGAAAAGTTGTTAATGCACTCGCTTGAATGTGACAGCTTGCACGAGCAGATGAAGGAACATACATCACAGTGGTGAGTTAGGTTAGAGTGAAAATCATGGGCGTAGCCAGGATTTTAGTTTTTTTTTTATTTGGGGGGGGGGTTGGGGGTATTTTTCTTTCCCCCCTCCCCCCACCGCGAAAAAAATATATTTCTATGTATGTATGTGTGTGTGTACATCTTTATTACATTCTGACTTTCATTCTTTTAGAAGACGTTTATTGTGCCCTAGAATAGGTTCTTCCTGGAGTTAGTGGAAAAATTGTTGACTACCCGCCATTGCTAGCAAGGTGGTCTGGGGGAGCGCTAGGAGCACTATTTCTGGTATTGAAAGCCAACTAAATGCACATTCTTAGGTATCTACAGTGCATTTTTCTGCTATTAAAAAGTTGTATTTAAAAAACCTAATGTGCTATTCTTACTGACTTAGATCCTCCCGCGCCGTCCGCGCATTTGCCGTCAAGCTGTTTCCACAAACATCTGTCACTGGTAATGTTTGAAGCCTCTTCCCATCTGCTCTGAGGACCTCCATGAATGTGTGGTACCAAGTTGTTGTCTTCGCAACTCTTGTTATGCGTAATTCATTTTGTCGGAGAACATGTCCCGAAAACCTCATTCGGCGCTCTGTCACAGTCTTACTAAGGGGTCTACTTCCAGTTCGGCATAGGATTGCCTTGATTTAGACCCATTCTCTAAAACTGACACCTAAAATCTGTCGTAGCCATCTTTGTTGAGCTACATTTAGTGTTTTTCAATTTCGGCAAATGACTATTCACTGCAGTTTATTAATGGAGCCCCGCCACTGGCAGAAATATGTAATCTCTTGCGAATACGCTCTTGGAATTAGGTGACTGTAGTTTGCTTTAGATTTATATCGAAAATGGAAGTTTTATCGTCAAAATCATCTGTTGGGGTTTTAAACTAAAGAATCTCTGGAGTTTTTTGTTTTTTTTTAATTCAAAACCCCATTTAGCTACGGTCATAGAATTTGGTAACTGTAGTTTGCTTTAGAATAATATTGAAGGGGGACTTTAAACTCAAAACCATCTGGAGGAGAGGGGTTTAAACTCAAAACCCCCAATTGGCTTGGCTACATTCAAATAATTTTGGTGTGTAATTTGCTTTTATTTTTATCTTGAAAAGGTTTTTTTTAGCATCAACCTCCCCCCCCCCTTTTGGCTACGCTTATAGCATTTTGAATGCGTAATTTGCTTTTATTTTTACATTGAAGAGGTATTTTTTAGCTTCAAACTCCACTGGAGGGTAGTTTAAACTCAAAATCCCTTTGACTACACTCATAGAATTTTGAGTGTAAATTCGCTTTGTTTTTAATTTTGAAGAGGTATTGTAAGCTTCAATTCAAACCCCGCTGAAAAGGGGGGGGGGAGGATTTAAACACAAAACTGAGTCAAAACCAATTTAGCTACGCTCATAACATTTTGAGTGCATAATTTGTGTTTTTTTTTTATTCAAGAGGTAATTTTAGCTTTAAACCCCGCTGAAAAGGGGGGGGGGTGGTAAGCTCAAAACTGATTCAAAGCCCATTAAGCTACGCTCATAAAATTTTGAGTGCGTAGTTTGCTTTTTTTAAAAAAATATTTTAGACGTAATTTGTTAGCTTCAAATCTTAAGTAGAAGGGGTGGGGGGTTTAAACTCAAAACCCCTTTGGCTACGCTCATAGAATTTTGAGTGTGTAATTTTTTTTTTATATGGAAGAGGGGGTTTATCGTAAATTTTGGGAGGGGTTTTAAAATCAAAATCTTCCTTAACTGTGCTCTTGGAATTTGGGGATTTTCGTTTGCATTTTGTTTTATAGAAGAGGGGGATTTAACTGCAAAATCCCACTGTAAGGGGTTTTAAACTCAGAACCCCCTGGTAGGGGGTTTTAAACTCAAAACCCCCTTGGCTGTGCTGTGGCAAGTGATGGTTTAGTATTAAAATCTCACCTAAAATAAACAAAATCGAAGCAAAAAATCAGTCATTTCATTTGGGGTGGAAGGGGGGGGGGTTTCATGGGCTACGCCCATGTTTAACATACATCACAGTGGTGAGTTAGGTTATATTGAACAAAGAGAAGCCATATTTTAGCGATTAGAAAACAGAGGGCGATGTGTGTAACATTTGGTAACAATTAAACAAACAAAACTGAAACCATTCAATGTAGCTAACTAATTGCCAGTGGCATTAAAACATTCAGTATCCACCAGAGCAGAGGCGTAGTGAGGGGGGCAAGAGGGCACCATCAGAGGGGCACCACACGCAACGTATATTTTTATGTGATATTCTAGGAAAATGGGACGGGGTTCGCTAACAATGTACCTTGCACCGGGTGCACGTTTTGCTCACTACGCCTCTGCACCAGAAATATACAATTTGAGTACAAGTGTCAATTGTTGAATTAATGTTAAAAAAATTGTTGAACTTTGTCTATTTCGAACTTAATCCTAGTATTTTTTAAGCGTTATTAAAAGCTACATCGTATTAACACTTTTGTAACTATCGTGCAAACTTCCACCAATATATTCAATACTTCTAAGTAATGCGCACAGAGCAAGTGGAACACAAAGAGTATCCAAGAGACATTTTGTTCTAGACAACTGGTAGAAGTCAGTCTCCTGAGACGTTACTTGACAGCACCGATTGGCTGCACAGGAAGGAAGTGGTGGTGATTTCCTAAGCAGTTTTCTATAACGTTCCGAATGTGCTAGAGGTCCCTGTAAATGCGGAACTAACACTCCTGGCTGGGAAATGTTTATGATCCTTCCTCGTGGTGTGCAGCCGTCATCAACATACAAGGCAACTAGAGCAGCGACAAACAATAAGCAAAAATCAATAAAAAAAACTTGTAGCAAAAGCAGGCAATGCTGTAATATACCAGACCTATGGGTCTTCGATGAGAATAACTGGAAGAACTGGACATTGCCTGCGTCTTGATACATGACTATGGGTTGTCTTGATACATGACTTTGGGTGGTCTTGATACATGACTATGGGTGGTCTTGATACATGACTATGTGTTGTCTTGATACATGACTACGGGTGGTCTAACCCTGACTCTAATACTAAAATACATTTGAATGCCAATCTCTTAACAAACTAGTTCATTGAAACTATTTGCTGTATGAAAAACAAAATACAAAGAAAGAAGAATGAAAGTTTACAATTTCTTAAATGTTTTCTGTCTGTTAGTTTGTACTGAACATAATTCTGAATATCTCTAGAAAGAAATACCCCTCTCGCAACCCACCCCTCCAATTTTATTTTCCCCTTGGCCTGATGATTGACACATATTAGAATGACACTAGAAAAAGTTTTCAAAATGTAAAATAACAAGGTTACAAAGACAGTTGTTTTTTTTTTTTTGTAAATGTAGTAGCTAGTATGACAGAACTTAACTTTGCAATATAAAATAAATTTGACAAAAAAATCTAAAACCGTTTGCATAAATGTGTTAAAAATATGGTGATATATACATTCCCTTACTAAATAGTCTCCCGTATTTGTTACTAGTAATAGTGAATAGTTGTAAAAGTGGTTATTTTTATGAAAAAACTGCTTGCATAATTGATTTTAAAAATTAATTTTTTCGCTTTCAGAAAAGAAAAAAGTAGCCGTTGCATCAGAACTTTGAATGTTCTAAAATATCATGATGTTAGATTTTCAACATCTTTTCTAGTTTACGAGATCTAAATGGTACCGACGGACAGACAGACCACACAAAACTAATAGCGTCTATTCTCTTTTCGGGGACCGCTAAAAACGAGTGCTCTAACAGTTTTTGCTTTATAATCTTCATAGAGAATAATTCATTGACTGCTTTGAATCTGTTTATTGGGACATTTTTAATGTAAAGTGATCCAGGTCAATCGAATATAATGTTTGGTCCGTTAGCTAGCGTTTATGTAGCAGAGCATCCAGGCTGACTCAGCAGTATGTCCGTGACCAACGAGATCAGTGTATGCCTCGACACGTCATGACTTCAGTCACAAAGGATTACTGCTCGCTGTGAACAGTTTAGGTTTTGTGTGTGTGTGCGTGTGATTGTGTGTGGGAGACAGCTCTTTAAAAAAGGCAAAGAGATTTGGAGAAGTGTGTGGGGTAGCATAAGACCAGTGAAGAGATAAGCGACCAGGGTCGGACTGGCTATATGGGAAAACAGGCAAATGCCCGGTGGGCCGGCACCAAATGGACGGTCTGGTCGCGACCAAAGAAAATAATTTCAACGCAGCAAGCAAGACACAGATGTTGGAACACGTTTTCTGGGTATTTTGTTTTATTTGACAATAAATTTTGTTTGAAATTCAACAAGATGAGAGCGGTTAAGTTAGAAAACATTGATGTAAATAGGGGAGACAATTAGCTCTTTAACATTACTTAGAAGAAATTAACGTATACACACAGCCGCGAAATCGCAAACCACGCAACTTATTCAAAGCTTAATATGGTATAGAGCTCTACTTTCAGCGATTTGTAAACAACTTGCTTTTTGTTTATTTTTTTATAACATTATAAATCTAAAAATATTTACAACAAAAAAAAAAGGATGTTTACTGTATGCTTAAAAAAAAAAATCAAGATCAAAATAATGTTTTTATTTCAGGAGTGTAATTCCTGGCAAACGTATGCTTAGCATTGGCGTAGGTAGGATTTTTTTTCGGGGGGGGGGATTTTTCTATTCCTCCCCGGCCCCCCCCCCCTCGCGAAAAAAATAATTTATATGTATTTATGTATGTGTGAGTGTACATAATCTTTATTACATTCTGACCCTTCATTCTTTCGGAAGACGTTTATTGTGCCCTAGAATAGGTTCTTCCATGAGTTAGTGGAAAAATTGTAGATTCCCCGCCCTAACTAGCAAGGAGGTCTGGGGGAGCTAAGCCCCGCCGCCAAGCACTATTTCTGGTATTGAAAGCCAACAAAATGCATGTTCTGAGGTATCTACACTGCATTTTCCTGCTATTAAACAGTTTTATTTCAAAAACCTAATGTGCTATTCTTAATGAATTAGACCCTCCCGCGCCGTTCATAGCATTTGACGTCAAGCTGTTTCCATAAAAATCTGTCACTGGTAATGTCTGAAGCCTCTTCCCACCTGCCATGAGGACCTTCATGAATGAGTGGCGTCAAGTTGTACTAGGATATCATTACAACTCTTCTTATGCGTAATTCATTTTGTCGGAGAACATGTCCCGCAAACCTCATTCGGCGCTCTGTCACAATCTTACTAAGGGGTCGACTTCCAGTTCGGCATAGGATTTCCTTCATTTAGACGCGATCTCTATAAGTGACTCCTAAAATCCGTCTTAGCTATATTTGTTGAGCCACATTTAGTCCTTTTCAATTTCGGCAGATGACTATTCATTGCACTTTATTAACGAGCCCAGCCACTGGTAGAAATGTGTAACCTCTCTTGGCTCTTGGAATTAGGTGACTGTAGTTGGCTTTAGATTTGATATCGAAAAGAGAAGTTTTATCGTCAAAATCATTTGTTGGGGGTTTTCACCTCAAAATGCTCTGTATGGATTTTAAACTTTAAAAAAAAAGCCATCTGTAGAAGAGGGGTTTAAACTCAAAACCGTCGATTGGATTGGCTACGCTCAAATAATTTTGGTATGTAATTTGCTTTTATTTATATTGAAGAGGTACTTTTTAGCTTCTAACTCCATTGGAGGGGAGTTTAAACTCAAAACCCCTTTGACTACACTGATAATATTTTGAGTGTATAATTTGCTTTGTTTTTATTATTAAAGAGGTATTTTTTTTTTACCTTCAAAACCAGCTGAAGTGGGGTTTAAACTCAAAACTGAGTCAAAACCCATTTAGCTACGCTCATAACATTTTGAGTGCGTAATTAGCTTTTTTTATATTGAAGAGGGGGTTTATCGTAAATTTTAGAGGGGGTTTTAAAATCAAAATCTTCCTTAACTGTGCTCTTGGAATTTGGGGATTTTCGTTTGCATTTTTTTTGTTTTGTTTTATAAAAGAGGGGGAGTTACATGCAAAAACCCCAGGTAGGGAGATTAAAACTCAAAACCATTCTTAGGGGATTTTAAACTCAAAACCCCAGGTAGGGGGTTTTAAACTCGAACTCCTCTGGTAGGGGTTTTAAACTCGAACCCCCCTGGTAGGGGGTTTTAAACTCAAAACCCCAGGTAGGGGGTTTTAAACTCGAACTCCTCTGGTAGGGGTTTTAAACTCAAACCCCCCTGGTAGGGGGTTTTAAACTCAAAACTCCCTGGTAGGGGGTTTTAAACTCAAAACCCCTTTGGTTTCGCTGGGGCAAGTGATGGTTTAGTATTAAAATCTCCCCTAAAATAAAAAAAAATCAGTCACTAAATTCTTATCTCCCCCCCCCCTCGAAGGGGGGGGGGTTTCATTTCGGGGGGGGGGGGGTTGAACCCCCAAACCCCCCCCCCCCTGGCTACGCCCATGATGCTTAGTATGAAGTCAGTAATGACGGAAATTCTTATAATAAAGCGCTGTCACATCAGATCTGTAATGAAAGGAGATTTATATTTATATTTGAAATAATGGGCCATGGTATATTCATATACAATTCGCGTTTTTTGAGAATGTACTAGGATGAAAGAAGAGATGTTCCCTTTAAGTGAGTGCCTCTCTAACCCTACTGCATTCTCTAATCTTTTAATGGAATGGGTTGCCTGAGTCATACAGGAAAACAAACGACTTAGCAGAGTTTAAGTCACAGATCAAAATGCATAGCTAGAATGGCACTTGAAATGCATCGGTTGTAATTATCTTATCTTTTGAAGTGTCTGTAACCTGTAAGTAATACCAAAAAGTTTCTAAACCATTAAATAATTGATTCATTTCAAACTCATTAATGCTTCTATTACACTGTTTATAGTGTTCAGACCACAAACAAGTATAAATACAATACACTACGTAATCCTACGCATATATATATATAAAGTTTGAAAACTGGATGTATGCATGTATACACGAAGTGGTGGCATTCTATAATTATATATTAAGCATTTAAAAAAAAATAGTTCATTTGACCCATGGTTTTTTGGGAATTTAAATTTGCATATGTATTCTAGATTTGCGACAAATTTCTTACTTTGGACAGAAAGTTGTTTTTTTTTTACTTTTAATTTTCATTTGAGACCTTTTTGGTTCCCTTTTTTTCACCGGAAAGGTTAGGTCCTAGACGACGGGTCTGCCAGTCGCTTGACAAACTTCTAATTTTGTTGCTTGACAAGATTATCACAAGATCGAGGTTTGGAGTCTATTTTTAGCACCTCTCGCTTATTGGCTACCTGTCGGGATATGAAGAGGTGGGATGGAGAGGGGTGAGGGGGACGAACAGACAGACGTGTGAATGTATATTTTTCCTTCCAGTGCATCAGAGCATGTGAAGTGTACGGGCTAGTTACACTTGATGTTGGCTGGATCTACATCTCTGTGTGTCAAAGTGAACAGGGGATTTGAAGAACAATATCTTGGAAACAATAGTCTACTTTTAATCTAAGGTAAGGGGAAAGTACTCTTGTACTTCTGGAACTCTTGTTGGAAGGAATACACGTTTGTTAAAAAATTTCATTGCGAGGATGTGTCGAGATAGGAAAATGTTTTGTGTTTGGTTCAATTACATGTGTCAGTGACAGTGTCACCTGATGTCAACAGCTTTCGCCATCTCTCACCCCGCGCCCGTTAGGGAAATGTTTTGTCCCAGTCCGTGTTTACACATTGGAACAAAAAACAAATCGCAGAGTTCGTACACTGTATTCTTTAAAACAGAGTCAGATCTATGCTGGTGTTTACATTCTTCCCTGAAACTTGTTCCTACATACTATACAAGCTGACAACTCGGATGTAAAAATAAATGAAAATGTGACACAGTAACGCTATCTCTGTCATTGTATCGTTTTCTATTGGTGTGGTAGCTGTAGTCTCTGACATAGCTGTAGTCTCTGACATAGCTGTAGCCTCTGACATAGCTGTAGTCTCTGACATAGCTGTAGTCTCTGACATAGTTGTAGTCTCTGACATAGCTGTAGCCTTTGACATTGTTGTAACATCTGACATAGCTGTAGCTTCTGACATAGCTGTAGCCTCTGACATAGCTGTAGCCTCTGACATAGCTGTAACATCTGACATAGCTGTAGTCTCTGACATAGCTGTATTCTCTGACATAACTGTAGCCTTTGACATTGTTGTAACATCTGACATAGTTATAGCTTCTGACATAGCTGTAGCCTCTGACATAGCTGTAGCCTCTGACATAGCTGTAACATCTGACATAGCTGTAGCCTCTGACATAGCTGTAGCCTCTGACATAGCTGTAACATCTGACATAGCTGTAGCCTCTGACATAGCTGTAGCCTCTGACATAGCTGTAACATCTGACATAGCTGTAACATCTGACATAGCTGTAACCTCTGACAGCTATAACCTCTGACATAGCTGTAACCTCTGACCTGCTATATTTGCTGCCTCTCAAGTCCAGCTGTTCAGTTCAACTAGTCTTCTTATTCTCTCTGTTAAGTCAAAGGTCATGCTGACACAATAATTCAAGTCAGAACACTAAAATGATCATCAAAGGATATTGTGCGATACATTCTCAACAGCTGATTGCAGTAACTGCTGTACTGTGGTCTGGGATTATTATTTTTTAACATTTCCAGTTCAAAAGTAATTTCAGATTCCAAACCTTTGTGTTGATAGTTGAACGACTTTTTGTTCTAGAAATAGTCTGACAAACTTGAATGAAGTGGATCTAGATCACTTGATCTTCTACCTCAAAACTTTACTTCCGGGACTCTCCCTACAGACTCTATGTCTACGGCGGGGGTGATGGCATCAAAGACTTTGCGCTACTCGTGTGTCCAGTCAAAGATTTCCTATGGATCTGTTAGTCGCGGCGGATTTCCTTAATAGGAAGTTTGAAACAAAAAGTTAGCTTTATGGGTAAAACTAAAATTGATATTGACATGGTTTTAGATTCAAATTTTCTTTCAGACCTGTAAGCAAGACAGGAAACTAAGACAGAATAGTAAGACAGAATACTAAGACAAGATACTGCGAGTCCAAAATACAAAGAATGTAGCTCTCTTCCACGACTCCACTGGATACAATTCTTCTCTAGTAAAGTTGACCTAAAGTCTCACAAATCTCTCACCAATGAAAACGTCTTCATGATTCTCCAGTTTTCTTTCATGTGTCGTGTAACGTCCCCCCACCCCCCTTTTACTGTTAGCTATACGGACCAATAGTTTTACTGTCGAGTTATGTCCCTCCCCACCCCCCCCCTCCCCTCTTCAGGATGACTGCTCCCTTCTAAAAACCTTTTCGCCACAATCAGTTGCCTCAATGTTGCCAGTTTGTATTTCTGATGTTGCCATGAAACTTTCTCAAGCGTGACGTCATAGTACTTAACGATTTAGTCGTCTGCCACGAGTTTGTGTGTGTCTGTGTGTGTCTGAGTGTAGAGATAAATGTCTCGCTAACAAATTATGACGTCAGTGAATATTTGTTTTTCAGAATTTGTTTTTCTAATCTTCCCCTCCAGTTTGAGACTGTTACTAAGTTATCTTTTAGTTGAGACGAAAAATGGATAAAGAATGTATATACTATTTAAAGCCTTTCAACTATAGGCGCATTTGACTTGGACTTTGTTGGGTGGTTGACATAACTAGTAGTTGGTAGATTTAAACAAAAAAAAAAGGAACAAACAAAGGGAAATCTTTGACTTGAAGTGCTGCGTGCTTGTAGACCACACAACACTGAATCAGACAAGAAATAACACGGAACATTACAAAATAAATTTGGATATTAAGAATTTGACATGAAAGTAGAAATAGTCTCAGTACTATGTCTTAGTTGATTTAATAATATTTTATGGTCTAGAGCAGTGGTTCCCAAACTTTTATGTCCCGTAGACCCTTGACATGTTTTGTGGTTTTCGGTAGACCCCCAGCTTGACTTGTAAATATATTTTTGCATTTTTTTAAAAACTAATTTCTAACTTAAATGAAAAGTAATTTAAAGCTACACATATTAAGTATTAAGTAATAACTATTTTTTATTGATGAAATTCAAATTTAAACCAATTAAAAAAACAATTAATATGTATTGCTGGAATCATCAAGCACACTGTAAACGTTTTTTTTCCCAGGTTTATCATCCGTTCCTATGATATTATGTTTCATATATTCTATGAAGTAGTCATTCAAACATTACATTTTAATTCATTAATTTGCCTTAAGTATCATTGTAAAAGTGTTCGCAAAGAGCAGTCACTCGTGTATTTCTTGATCTTTCACGTGTCTGCGGAACTGTCCTCACTGACAGGAGAAGGGACAAAGTCGAATAACTTGTGCCTAAACCAGTAAGCTTCGAGCAGGAAAGGCTCATTAGCCTTGGCTTGCCACCCTAGCAGAAGAAAACCTGAATTCAAATCTCTGCTGCCTTGCAACTATACCCAAATATGGAAAGCCTTCGTTTGTCAACCCTGAGGGAAAAGTAAGGAGCCAGCGACCCTTAGGCAGTTTGCAGCAGTAGTACACCCTGTCAGAGCCTGTGACGCCGCTGATCCCAAATTGTATATATGCCGTTTGCAAAGAGTTACATAAGAAGATTTACATTTTATAACCCATGCCACCTTTGTGCCCTTGTATTGAAATTCTTTTAATAATATCAGAAGAAGGTTTGTGTAAAACAGTTTTTACAACTACAACGGCTGGTTAATACATCTATGTTTTACATGTAGTGTTTTCAGTAGTTGGCTATAAGTAAAGAGATATTGTAAGACTCTCCCGAACCATCATCTTCTCTATATGATGTGGAAGAGAGATGTTGTGGGTCTATTCTGAACTTTATCTTTGAGTGTTTGAACATTTGTCAAATCTTAATTTATTTTGTAAGGGTGGCATAGTCTCAAATGATCCTCCAGCGTTATTGGTTTCATACCGTCAGAAAAACGCACTTGGAAAACCGTTTGACTAGGAAGTAATGAATCCCAATTTTAAATAATCAACGCTGTACAATCTACATTTCTTTATGTTAAAAATTAGTTACATGTAGACAAAATTAAGCTATTTCAATAAGTATTGAAATTAAATACAATTTTTGTTTTTATTAGAAGGATAAATATTTAAAGGATTAATTAAGGTATATTAGTGTATGAAATAATTACATTAATAGGATGTAAAAATTAAAATCAAGATTTGCTTAAATGAAATCTATACGTAGACCCCCATGGACATCTCATAGACCCCCAATTTATTTTTTCACTTTCGTAGACCCCTTGGAAATCTTCGTAGACCCCTGGGGGTCTATATAGACCACTTTGGGAATCACTGGTCTAGAGTCTAGAGACTAGTTCTACCTATACCTATATATATATATATATATATATATATATATATATATATATATATATATATATATAGTCTATCTTTTGTGTGTGTGTTCACTAATCGGTATATGTTGCCTAGATTGGTCATGTGTAGTTTCTATCGAAATACAAACAGGGTTGTCGTGTATTCTTTCTTTTCAAAAAAAAAAAAAAAAAAAGATT
This sequence comes from Biomphalaria glabrata, assembly GCF_947242115.1. Lineage (NCBI taxonomy): Eukaryota > Metazoa > Mollusca > Gastropoda > Planorbidae > Biomphalaria > Biomphalaria glabrata. The sequence goes on along the minus strand of NC_074717.1, from coordinate 14,844,259 downwards.
CCATTATTTTGGATTGAGGTAAAAATCTATCAACAAAAGCGATTAAAGTCACTCTCCAGGTCTAAATCTAACAGCTGATATCTAGAGCCTCTCACGTCTCAAACCTGTGACAGCCATTCTGCTTTTCACCTTGCTAAACATTTTTAAATAGTAAAAAACAAAAGACGTAGGTTTTCATTTTGCAATCTCACCTTGCCTTACCTTAGACATTGTAGGTATTGTTTAATACTGTCCTTCTTATCATATCTTATATAATACAGACGTAACTTCAAAAAAAGAAGATGATTACGTCCTACGCGTCATGCATTTAGTCATGCATATTAACCAATGACTTAAATTCTGCCAAGTCACTGGTTTTCCTGCCTAGCTCAGACAACCCATTCCATGCTCTAATAGCACTAGGGAAGAAGGAGTATTTGTACAAATTTGTCCTAGCATATGGGATGAGGAATGTAGGCCCTACCTTTATCTTTGTGTCTTTCAGAGTATTTTATTAAATTTTGTTTTTGTATTTGAAGATCAGTGTTTTATGTATGATTGCTACTTTACTTTTGAGCCTTCTGTCCTGAAGGCTTTCTAAATTTAATGATTTTACTAAAGGTGTTACTCTAGTCAAATGTGAATATTCGTTTGTTATGAATCGCACTGCTCTATTTTGTGTCTGTTCTAGTTTCTTAATGTTTTCTTGAGTTGAGGGGTCCCAAACGGAGGATGCATATTCTATTATTGGCCTAACCAAGGTTAAATAACATTTTAGTTTTATGTTCTTATTTGATTTATAGAAATTTCTTTTAATAAACCCTAATGCTTTGTTGGATTTTTTAATAGTTTCATCAATATGTGGATTCCATGACAGTTTTTCATTAATTATAACACCTAGGTATTTTGCGTTTTTAGTCTGTGTTACTGGTTTGCCATGAATAAGATAAGTGGAATTAATTTGTTTTAGTTTTTTTGTTACTCTTAATAACTGACATTTTTCTGGGTGGAAAGACATGCTCCAATTTGATTCCCATTTCTGTAATTCATCTAATTCTCTTTGTAAAATATCTGTGTCTTGTGTTGTTTTTATTGTTCTATATATTATGCATTCGTCTGCAAATAAACTGACTTTTGTTCCTGAACTAATGCAATTTGGTAAATCATTTATGTAAATTAAAAATAGTAGTGGACCCAAGACTGTTCCTTGAGGTACACCTGAGTTTACTGTTATTGGTGTTGATTTAGAGCCATTTATTATTACAGTTTGTTCTCTCCCTATCAGAAAATCTTTAATCCACTGATGCAGTGGACCAATAATGCCAAAATATTTTAATTTTTTAAGCAAACTATGGTGGTGAACTTTGTCAAAAGCCTTGGAAAAATCTAGTAAGATAGCATCTATTTGTTCACTATTACCTAAACCTTTTGAAAAATCATCAATTAGTCCTATTAGTTGTGTTTCACATGATCTATATTTCCGAAAGACATGTTGGTATGGTGTGAGGACATTATGTTTGTCTAAGTGGTTTATGATGTTGCTACATAGTATGTGTTCTAGTGTTTGGATTTAGGTCCACTACTATACATTATTGTTGTTTTTTCGAGAAATTTATTTTCATGACGAAACTTCATTTTGTCATTACATTTAAAAGACATTGAAACATTTTTGTTATTTTTTTTATATACTTTACATTTCACATTTATGGAAATAGAAAAAAAATCCTAAAAAACTATATGCTAACATAATTTTAAATTCAATCAAATAAAGTAGCAGAATTCTTTGGTTTAGGGATGTCTCAATGTAAATACAATTAAAGATGATTATTTCAAACACAAAATACTCTACAATGAACAAGAAACATTTCAAAAAGCTTTCTGCAATAAAAATTGTCTAAGCTCAAATTAACATGAACAGGTGTACTTCAATAACTATCTGACACTACTGGAATACTCTCCGCATTTCGCTAAGGACTAAACATAATATGGCTGTTACGAATCTCTGACCTACTTTAAAATAAGTCATACATGACACTAATGTCAATGTCTTCGTATTAAAATATTTCGATCTAGAGCTAGTAGTAGCGTAGGTCTAGTAGATGTACTAAATAATCATATCAATTAGTGAATTATTGTAACATAATTTTTATTACTTAAAAATTTATAGATCTAAAGCATTTTCATATTAAATTAAAATGAAACCAACGAGGCCATTAATGTAAACAACACTACCACGTGAGATTAAAGAAATACGGAACACTCAGTCACAAATCATCCTAATTAATGAATACAAAGTAATCAATACGTCATTCACTAGTTCATGCATGATTTATTTGTGGTTAGTATCAATCAATGAAAACCAATTATTGATCTCTATTCTTCCTTATAGTGTTTGAAGTGCCGATAGTGTTGAAAAAGAGTTTTATTTAATACTTTACATGTTGGAAGTGTTTGTTTTTTTAATTATAAATAGTTTTTCTTTGATGAATACAAGTTTCCGATAAAGTGTCTGACGGACAAGAAACAGACCTACTAACAAACTGATAGACTTAGAAGCAGAAAGATATGAATAGATAGATTGGTAGAGAGAGAGAGAGAGAGAGCTAGAAAAAGAGAGAGAAAGAGAGAAATTTAGTCAAGCTAGAAAGAGTGTAAAGAAAGAAAGAGTACATGTGCTAAGGTCACATGACCTGCCAAGCAAACTGCCTCACTTTTCAAGTCATAAAACTTCAGAAAGAGGTCAGACAACATTCCTCGTCACCATGGTGAGGGTAGCTACAACATTGTCACGTCTAAATGTTGAATCGAATTGATTTCAGTTACAGTACAATGCTGGGTGGGGCTGTCTGGGACTGAAATGTTCAACTAAATCAAACACAATTCAAAAAGATGAAATACGAAAACCATTGTTGGTACAGATACACTGTTAGCAATGTCAAACATTTGATTGCCCTCCAGAGCTCTATTCATGTTTTAACATCAATGTCTGATCAGTTAAAGGACTAACTCAACCTAAGACTTAAAATTTTACAACTTATAATCTGTCTCTTAGAGATCATTAAAACTTATATCCTAATATCTATGCGACATCTAAATATTTGCAGAACATACAATATATATATATATATACAATAAGAGAGGAAAAGAGTCTGTGAGTAGAAGAGATAATTTTCATTTTTTCCCTTGCAACAAGAATGAAAATGATTGATTACTGAACTATTGAATGCACAAAAACTAACGAATGAATATCGATGAAAATGATTAGTGTTGACTCAATTCGCTCTCCACCCTCCCTAACTGCTGGCCACCCTCCCTAACTGCTGGCCACCCTCCTTAACTGCCGGCCACCCTGGACATTTATTCCTGGCCTGTTGCCCAAACACACTAGACCGACTCCCAGAGAGACTTGCAGCTCCCAAGTTCATGTAAATACTTTCAATGTAAACGAAGGTAGAAGATGTGCACATGACTTGGGAGAGGGGGAGTGACAATAGGTGTGGGGAGAGGGGAGTGACAATAGGTGTTGGGAGTGGGGAGGTCGAGAAAAATTGAGGAGGGAATAAAGTGACAATTTACCTTTGAAGACACTTCAAACAAATAAATATTAAAACTAAACAAGAAAATAAAAAAAAAATACTTATAAAACAACAACACAAAAAAAAGCTTATATATGGTGTAATTGTATAAATTAGTGTGGATCAGTCGTGCAGTAAACATTTTGTAATAGATCTAGAGTAACAATAAGAAATCTGTCCGTTAGAAATATTGTTACCATTTTTTGTTTGTTTAGTGCATATCCATGCTTTAAGCTTTCTCGGTACGCTATGGTCCTATCACTTGTCTAGACCAGTTGGGAAAGGGTTGGGGGGGGGGGGGAGAAAGGAGGGGTTATGTTGTAAATGTTACGGTGATCGCTTTTTAATAGCATTTATTAAAAAGAAGGTTTAACAATCTTAATTTGAACTCAAGAGCTCAAGCCTCCTTAAGCACACCACTGTTCCAGAGTAGAGCTTTTGGAAACAAGGTTTTATAGTTATCTATTGTTAGTTTCAAACTTTAAAGCGACGACCTATTCCTCTCTACAAAGTATAAAGGGAATTCAACTTATACTACCACATCAGTCAAGAACAATTTCTTTCCCTTGTTCGATACCAAACAAAAAAAAATTAAATACCAATATTTAATTAGCTAATCGGTTAGTTTTTTAAATGGATTCTTGTTTTGTCAGATAAAAAAAATAATTTTGTAATAATTTTAACTTTATACAAGATTGGGTGTCGCTGAAATATCGTGTACAAACTTTATACAAGATTGGGTGTCGCTGAAATATCGTGTACAAACTTTTTACAAGATTGGGTGTCGCTGAAATATCGTGTACAAACTTTTTACAAACACTTTTAACCAGACAGACAGACAGAGTTGATATAAGCTTTGTATTTCATGCTGCTCCAAGTGTTAGAGAACCATCCTTTAGAATGTTTTCTTTGGCTCCAAGTGTTAGAGAACCATCCTTTAGAATGTTTTCTTTGGCTCCAAGTGTTAGAGAACCATCCTTTAGAATGTTTTCTTTGGCTCCAAGTGCTAGAGAACCATCCTTTAGAATGTTTTCTTTGGCTCCAAGTGTTAGAGAACCATCCTTTAGAATGTTTTCTTTGGCTCCAAGTGTTAGAGAACCATCCTTTAGAATGTTTTCTTTGGCTCCAAGTGTTAGAGAACCATCCTTTAGAATGTTTTCTTTGGCTCCAAGTGTTAGAGAACCATCCTTTAGAATGTTTTCTTTGGCTCCAAGTGTTAGAGAACCATCCTTTAGAATGTTTTCTTTGGCTCCAAGTGTTAGAGAACCATCCTTTAGAATGTTTTCTTTGGCTCCAAGTGTTAGAGAACCATCCTTTAGATTGTTTTCTTTGGCTCCAAGTGTTAGAGAACCATCCTTTAGAATGTTTTCTTTGGCTCCAAGTGTTAGAGAACCATCCTTTAGAATGTTTTCTTTGGCTCCAAGTGTTAGAGAACCATCCTTTAGAATGTTTTCTTTGGCTCCAAGTGTTAGAGAACCATCCTTTAGAATGTTTTCTTTGGCTCCAAGTGTTAGAGAACCATCCTTTAGAATGTTTTCTTTGGCTCCAAGTGTTAGAGAACCATCCTTTAGAATGTTTTCTTTGGCTCCAAGTGTTAGAGAACCATCCTTTAGAATGTTTTCTTTGGCTCCAAGTGTTAGAGAACCATCCTTTAGAATGTTTTCTTTGGCTCCAAGTGTTAGAGAACCATCCTTTAGAATGTTTTCTTTGGCTCCAAGTGTTAGAGAACCATCCTTTAGAATGTTTTCTTTGGCTCCAAGTGTTAGAGAACCATCCTTTAGAATGTTTTCTTTGGCTCCAAGTGTTAGAGAACCATCCTTTAGAATGTTTTCTTTGGCTCCAAGTGTTAGAGAACCATCCTTTAGAATGTTTTCTTTGGCTCCAAGTGTTAGAGAACCATCTTTTAGGATGTTTTCTTTGGCTCCAAGTGTTAGAGAACCATCCTTTAGAATGTTTTCTTTGGCTCCAAGTGTTAGAGAACCATCCTTTAGGATGTTGTTTTTGTCCCCCCCCTCCAAACGTTGCTCTCTATTTGTTCTTTTTTCTCCTGATTCCTTCGACCGTAGCGAACCATGCTGAGAGTTACTCCCTAAGAGTACGTGAAAGGAAGCGAGTAATGAGTTTTAAGGTCGCCTTGTCCCCGTACAAGGACAGACCTAATGCCGCACATGGATCAGTATTCTCTCTCTCTCATTTCCTTGTCCCAATTGTCCCTCATCCAAAACGCGATATTCATAAAGAATCGGGTTAACTGTTTCATCGTCCTCTACGCAATGGCGGCACTGTGTGTCGTAGTTCTCCCTAATCCGTCCAAAATACGTGCCTATTGGACAGTGTCCCACTTGAAACTGGGCTAGGACGGCCTGTTCCGCACGGCTGAGCTCCCACCATGCGTCTTTTCAGTCTGGTCTACTCAGCTGCTTATGGAGACCTCGACACTTATCGGAAGCGTCCTGTCAAACCAAAGTGCCATCAAACGGGTGTCGGCTAGCGCTCCAACACTAGCGAGACTGTAAGTATGGTGCTCGTTTGCGAAAGTCAGCCCTCTGATTGACTGACCAGAGACCACAATGGGTTCCTTCGTCCAGTTTCCTTCCTACTCTTTCTCTCTCTTTTTTTGGTTCTCGTTCTCACGAGATAATATAGACTGCTACACTATATCTGAGTGATAACTTAGACTGCTACACTATATCTGAGTGATAACTTAGACAGCTACACTATAACTGAGTAATAACTTAGACTGCTACTGTGCTACAATGTCTGTGTGTTCAGACGTTTGTTAGATCACACCCGTACATTTATATCACTAAAGGCCTAAGGCCTCACTTGACTCAGTAATGCGTCACTTGACTCAGTAATGCGTCACAACTATTGCCCTTAATAAAATACAAACCTAGACTGATACATGTATACTTTGCTACGGCTGACACGCCTGCGCCATGTAAGATATCAACGCTACCACGCCTCAGCATTGAGACAAAGTGACAGGATCTGGTCTAAAGAGGAAATGCTTGTTTGTTATCTAGTGAGACCTTGGTTCCATGGAACCTTTCTCTTTGAAAATCTTGGTTCAAACCAAACAAAAAAAAAACTTTCATTCTCTTTTAGATAACAACATAATGTGCACACTGGGTTACTAAGACATTGTTGGCACAACAGGAAAGAACTATGTTCGTGTTGATCTATTAATAGTCAGGGTGAGGAAAGGGAAGTAAGTCACGGCCCTCAATATTTTAACATTCAATGGGACATTTTTATTGACTTCCTATATAGGTAGCTCACTTTAAGGCTTATTATGTCCAGAGTGCAAGTCTTAGCTAGTCGCTGTTAGCGTCGTATAAAGCTAAATGGGAGAAAGATAAAGTAAGTGGTGGGGGAGTGCACATGCTTAAAGCTTGGCTTATATTTATAACTCTTAAGAAAATTTAGCGTCAGTGTTCATTTGTAGTTTACCCACCACAAAAATGTCCACCCCACCTTGCAAATGAAGATGTACATTAAGTCTAGATATATACATGTGTGACAGGTGGGGAAATGTGACGTGTGTTTGGCACGTTTTATGTCTAGGGGATGATTATTTTTAATGCTATCACACCCCCACTTATCAGCATGTGAATCGGGAGCAGACACGCAACGAGACAAGGCAATGAAGGATAGATACAAAAGTTAAAAATGAAGAATATTTATTTACATAAATATACATGTAAGAATAAAAAGGGGGAGGGTTTGCATCTATCCCTAGTATATTCTATGTTTAATCATCACTCTGGCACCTATTAAGAGAGTATGTCACTTTGTCCTCTGACTTAGCTGGTTGTCCTGTTGATGTCGCAGCTGGCTGGGTCCTGGCTTGAGGTTCTGCAGCTGGAGGTGGCGCTCTAGCGGATAGAGGGACGCCGGCGATATAGCTCTTGTGGAGTCTCAGTCCCAAGTTCTAGTATCTGTAGTGGGCACAGTATGGCGGGTGGCCGGATACCGTGGGCACAAGGTTACTGCGGGCAGAGCTGATCTGCCGCGGGCAGTGTGAGTAACAGGATATGTCCAGTGAGTTGCAGAGGGTTGGCGTAGCTATGACGTCTCGCACAGATCTGACTCTATAGGGACGTCGCGCCTAATAGCTTGACAGGTGGGCTGTCGAATAGGCGGGCAATGCCGATAGCGCCAAGTAGTAGAGTTGGGTAGATCTCAGTAGGCAAAAGCAGCGCAGAATATCACTAAGCACAACTGCAGGTAAATGGATCGTTGATCCAGTAACTAGGCAATAGGTGATTCTTGATAGCAACTAGGCAAGTGCAGCGCTGATTAGCACTAAGCACATAGATAGGCCAGTAGGCAAATAGGCAGGTAAGTAATCCGATAAATAGGCAGACACCTGAGGGAGGCTGCGGATAAATAAAGACAAGTTAGGACATGTCTCTCATGCATCTTATCGATGCCCTCGACTGAGGTGCATTCGTCAGATTGGTGAAATTGCTTTAGAGCACAATGAGGAGATGATGACAAATGGGATTTGGGAAAATAGATGGCAGATAGTAGCAATATAGAAATGTACATAAAAGGGGAAATAATAATATAAAAATGTACATAGAAGGGGAAATAATAATCTCAAATCAACACCACAGGTGGATGGAGAAAGAAAGGGGGGGGGGGGGGTGAATTGGGAAGGGGTCAGCGACCCAGACAGTTTGTTTACATATGACCGTAGGCTGAGAACAATGGAGAGTGTGTCCGTTCAAGGGGCGCAACTCTCGTTAGAGTAAAATGACTACAGGGGAGATAATTCATTACAGGGGAGATAATTCATATCTCCTTTCTAAGCGCAGTATTAGTGCGATAGTAAAATCATCAAGGCGATCAACCGAGATAAAGGAAATAAAATAAGGTGTACAAATATATACATAGTTGCATCAATGATCAATTGAGCAACGTAGCATTAATAGATTAATGCAATACTAAAATATATACATAGCACATGTTTATGTTTTCTACTTACGCCAGTGAGAAATACACAATGCACTAATTAATTATAAATGAACTAAGCAAAATACACATGATAAAATCCAATGGAAATATACACAGAGTAATTAAGATGGAACTTGTGATTAAGTTCGGCTTACCACCAGGTATTCCTCTAGGAGGGAGAATAAATGATATAGTCCAGACTCGATCGACAGCGATAGAGGAGTGAAAGGGTCTGGCTTGATTTGAATCTACTTATATATGCCTGGGAAATGTGGGCGGACACAGGAAACGTCCTAGGCTAAGAATTAGCTTACACGTGGGTGAAGTCCGACAAGCGTCACACCTTGGAGTACCACGCGGTGTATTGACCCGTGTAATCTCTTAGATCAAAGAGAGACGTGGGGGGAAGAGTGACCTACATTCCACCCAAGGGGGGGGGGTCAATCGCGGCGGACATCCGCGGATAAGACTAAAGAGAACGTGTCTATCTTTGCCCCGGTCAAGGGCAGATAAATGAAAGGACTGGCCTAATTTTCTCCAAGGTGGTGGACTAAGTCTAGCCTGGAGCGGAAAAGGTGGGGCGGGTGAAGAAATTGGAGGTAGGATGGGGAAATAATTAAAATAAAATAAATAAATAATGAAAAATAATAATTAATGCTGTGATAATTTAGAGTGACTCTGACAGCGAGTTTTTGACTTGTCACAACATGACAGCCGGGCATTGTGTCTGTAAGCTAGACATGATGACTCCATTTCCTTAACTCGTTCTTCTCAATGGTCACTACGAACTGTTAGTCCAAAGTTTTGTTCTGTTCTAAACTTTTGTGTGTGTGTGTTTTCAGGTCTTCAAGCCATTGAAATGATGAATAGGGAAGAGCCTTCAAAGAGAATTGTGTTGTTCAATAAAAACAAGCAAAATAAAAAAAAATATATTTTTTTAAAATCTTCTCCCAGATACCACTTCCCCCTGGTCAACAAAATTGATTGGATCATAGTGGATGCTGTAGTAAGCATATCGTATATTAGTGTATAAAATACTTATATTAAAGGGATGTGAAAATTAAAGTCACGAATGAAATAAAATGAAATCCATTATCGTACATATGCTCATTACCTTTACCTTATCTATCCCTTAGTCTGTTGGACCGTTGGGGCACCATGCAAGATTCGTCGACCGTCTTTCTCTATTCCTCTCTATCTTTTGCCTTAATTAGAACCTCTTTCAATGGCAGGCCTGTCCATTCTTTTATGTTGTCCTCCCATCGCTTTCTCTGTCTGCCTCTTCTACTTTTTCCTGGTACTGTTCTGAGGAAAGGTCTTTGCGATCTTATAATATGGCCATAGATTTTTAGCTTGAGTTTTTTTTTCACGATAGTTAGCAGGTCATCATGGGGTCCGATCACTGTAGTAATCCTGTCTCTAATCTCTTGGTTTGTGATGTGGTCTTTGAAAGTGATACTAGGATCCTTTTGTAGCATTTCAATTCCATTGCTAGGATCCTCCTCTCTAGCTCTGCAGTCAGCGTCCAAGATTCACAAGCATATAAAAATGTGGCCATGACCAGGGAGCATCAGTTTGATTTTGGTGTTGAGGGTTAAGCCTTTGTCTTTTCATATTATTTTAAGTTTTGAAAGGGCTGCTGTGGACTGTGCTTTTCGGGCCAGTAGTTCAGGTCTTATTCCCTCATCTGAGAAAATAGCTCCGACGTATTCGAAGCTACTAACACTAGTCAGCTTTTCCCCTCCAATACTGATGCCCCTTTTAAAGCCCTGTTTGACATCTCATAGACCCCCAATTCATTGTTTTCCCTTTCGTAGACCCCTTGGAAGTCTTCATAGATCCCTGGGGGTCTATATGGACCACTTTGGGAATCATTGGTTTAGATCTACTTCAAATTAATGACATGATTGATTCAAAATATTTTCTGCTATTTCACTCAATCAAGGCTTTGTGTTTTATAAAGTGGTTTTATTTTTTGCTTGTTATGTATCACTTGTCAATGGCCTATACATGTGCAAACTATCTGGCATATTTTGGCAGAATCCAAATGTAGGCCAGATAGAAATAGGTCAACGATGTGCAGCTTTGTCAGCAGAATAAATAATATCTGGTTGGAAGGGGACATAGCTTATACGCATATGTTTACATAATACTGTTATATGAGACATCAATGACATACTCGACTTATTCAAGCACTTATAAACAACACAGTACACAGGTCCAACTATTTATAGTGTCAACACTAAAACGACTGACATGTTTTATTTGTAAATGATTCATGGGAACAGAGTAAACTGCTAGTAAACACTGCTAGTAGACTGCTAGTAGACTGCTAGTAAACACTGCTAGTAGACTGCTAGTAAACACTGCTAGTAGACTGCTAGTAGACTGCTAGTAAACACTGCTAGTAGACTGCTAGGCTGTTAGACTATGCAACGATAGCCATTCCCTCCTTTACTATTAGGACATTTCATTCACTAAAAACGTTTGCCAGTTCCTTTTAAAACACACACACACACACAGACTTCTCTCTATACCATGTCGGATTTCGCACTTTAATTAACGGTAAAACACAGGCAATAAATATAAATATATATATATAATATATCATGGGCGTAGCTAGTAGCTTGGTTATTGAAGGCCTCAACACTGACCTGCGACGTCACAACTTGTAGTCAGGTCGTATTAATCCTCTAGCCAAGGACATAAAATAGTTCACTTCCAGTTGTCCTACCAGTCGCTGGATTGCGTCAAGAACGTACATCTACCATAGTTTTAGCAACAACCTGAACAAAAGAACAACATGAACAAAACAACAACGTGAACAAAACAACAACGTGAACAAAACAAACAACCTGAACAAAACAACAACGTGAACAAAACAATAACCTGAACAAAACAACAACGTGAACAAAACAAACAACCTGAACAAAACAAACAACCTGAACAAAACAACAACGTGAACAAAACAATAACCTAAACAAAACAACAACGTGAACAAAACAAACAACCTGAACAAAACAAACAACCTGAACAAAACAGCAACCTGAACAAAACAAACAACCTGAACAAAACAACAACGTGAACAAAACAAACAACCTGAACAAAACAAACAACCTGAACAAAACAGCAACGTGAACAAAACAAACAACGTGAACAAAACAACAACGTGAACAAAACAACAACGTGAACAAAACAAACAACGTGAACAAAACAAACAACCTGAACAAAACAACAACCTGAACAAAACAACAACGTGAACAAGACAACAACCTGAACAAAACAATAACCTGAACAAAACAACAACGTGAACAAAACAAACAACCTGAACAAAAGAAACAACCTGAACAAAACAACAACGTGAACAAAACAATAACATGAACAAAACAACAACGTGAACAAAACAAACAACCTGAACAAAACAGCAACGTGAACAAAACAAACAACGTGAACAAAACAACAACGTGAACAAAACAAACAACGTGAACAAAACAAAAAACCTGAACAAAACAACAACCTGAACAAAACAACAACGTTAACAAAACAATAACCTGAACAAAACAACAACCTGAACAAAACAACAAAGTGAACAAAACAAACAACCTGAACAAAACAAACAACCTGAACAAAAGAAACAACCTGAACAAAACAACAACTTGAACAAAACAACAACGTGAACAAAACAAACAACCTGAACAAAACAACAACCTGAAGAAAAGAAACAACCTGAACAAAACAACAACCTGAACAAAACAACAACCTGAACAAATCAACAACGTGAACAAAACAACATTGTGAACAAAACAACAACCTGAACAAAACAAACAACCTGAACAAAACAAACAACCTGAAAAAAACCAACAACCTGAACAAAACAACAACCTGAACAAAACAAACAACCTGAACAAAACCAACAACCTGAACAAAACAAACAACCTGAACAAAACAACAACCTGAAGAAAAGAAACAACCTGAACAAAACAACAACCTGAACAAAACAACAACCTGAACAAAACAACAAACTGAACAAATCAACAACGTGAACAAAACAACATTGTGAACAAAACAAAAACCTGAACAAACAACAACCTGAACAAAACAAACAACCTGAACAAAACAACCTGAACAAAACCAACAACCTGAACAAAACAACAACCAGAACAAAACAAACAACCTGAACAAAACAACAACCTGAACAAAACAAACAACCTGAACAAAACAAACAACGTGAAAAAAACAAACAACGTGAACAAAACAACAACCTGAACAAAACAAACAACCTGAACAAAACAACAACGTGAACAAAACAATAACCTGAATAAAACAACAACGTGAACAAAACAAACAACCTGAACAAAACAAACAACCTGAACAAAACAACAACGTGAACAAAACAATAACCTAAACAAAACAACAACGTGAACAAAACAAACAACCTGAACAAAACAAACAACCTGAACAAAACAGCAACCTGAACAAAACAAACAACCTGAAATAAAACAACAACGTGAACAAAACAAACAACCTGAACAAAACAAACAACCTGAACAAAACAGCAACGTGAACAAAACAAACAACGTGAACAAAACAACAACGTGAACAAAACAACAACGTGAACAAAACAAACAACGTGAACAAAACAAACAACCTGAACAAAACAACAACCTGAACAAAACAACAACGTGAACAAGACAACAACCTGAACAAAACAATAACCTGAACAAAACAACAACGTGAACAAAACAAACAACCTGAACAAAAGAAATAACCTGAACAAAACAACAACGTGAACAAAACAATAACATGAACAAAACAACAACGTGAACAAAACAAACAACCTGAACAAAACAGCAACGTGAACAAAACAAACAACGTGAACAAAACAACAACGTGAACAAAACAAACAACGTGAACAAAACAAAAAACCTGAACAAAACAACAACCTGAACAAAACAACAACGTTAACAAAACAATAACCTGAACAAAACAACAACCTGAACAAAACAACAAAGTGAACAAAACAAACAACCTGAACAAAACAAACAACCTGAACAAAAGAAACAACCTGAACAAAACAACAACTTGAACAAAACAACAACGTGAACAAAACAAACAACCTGAACAAAACAACAACCTGAAGAAAAGAAACAACCTGAACAAAACAACAACCTGAACAAAACAACAACCTGAACAAATCAACAACGTGAACAAAACAACATTGTGAACAAAACAACAACCTGAACAAAACAAACAACCTGAACAAAACAAACAACCTGAACAAAACAAACAACCTGAACAAAACAACAACCTGAACAAAACAAACAACCTGAACAAAACCAACAACCTGAACAAAACAAACAACCTGAACAAAACAACAACCTGAAGAAAAGAAACAACCTGAACAAAACAACAACCTGAACAAAACAACAACCTGAACAAAACAACAACCTGAACAAATCAACAACGTGAACAAAACAACATTGTGAACATAACAAAAACCTGAACAAACAACAACCTGAACAAAACAAACAACCTGAACAAAACAACCTGAACAAAACCAACAACCTGAACAAAACAACAACCAGAACAAAACAAACAACCTGAACAAAACAACAACCTGAACAAAACAAACAACCTGAACAAAACAAACAACGTGAAAAAAACAAACAACGTGAACAAAACAAAATCCTGAACAAAACAAACAACCTGAACAAAACAACAACGTGAACAAAACAACAACGTGAACAAAACAACATTGTGAACAAACAACAACCTGAACAAAACAACAACCTGAACAAAACAAACAACCTGAACAAAACAAACAATCTGAACAAAACAACAACGTGAACAAAACAACAACCTGAACAAAACAAACAACCTGAACAAAACAAACAACGTGAAAAAAACAAACAACGTGAACAAAACAAAATCCTGAACAAAACAAACAACCTGAAGAAAAGAAACAACCTGAACAAAACAACAACCTGAACAAAACAACAACCTGAACAAAACAACAACCTGAACAAATCAACAACGTGAACAAAACAACATTGTGAACAAAACAAAAACCTGAACAAACAACAACCTGAACAAAACAAACAACCTGAACAAAACAACCTGAACAAAACCAACAACCTGAACAAAACAACAACCAGAACAAAACAAACAACCTGAACAAAACAACAACCTGAACAAAACAAACAACCTGAACAAAACAAACAACGTGAAAAAAACAAACAACGTGAACAAAACAAAATCCTGAACAAAACAAACAACCTGAACAAAACAACAACGTGAACAAAACAACAACGTGAACAAAACAACATTGTGAACAAACAACAACCTGAACAAAACAACAACCTGAACAAAACAAACAACCTGAACAAAACAAACAACCTGAACAAAACAACAACGTGAACAAAACAACAACCTGAACAAAACAAACAACCTGAACAAAACAAACAACGTGAAAAAAACAAACAACGTGAACAAAACAAAATCCTGAACAAAACAAACAACCTGAACAAAACAACAACCTGAACAAAACAACAACCTGAACAAAATAACAACGTGAACAAAACAACAACCTGAAGCGAAACAGTTATCGAGTCTCTTTTAGTCGTAGTCATGTCGTAGTCGGGTCCTATTCGGGTCGTAGACGGAACGTAGTCATGCCATAGTCAGTGTTTATTGTGTTCAACTCATCCTTTCATAAATAAAACATTGATCTGTTTTTCTAATAACCTCTGGGATAAAGCGCTGTGAGTTGAACTGCGCCTTTTCTTTTGTTAGAAGAATAGTAGGTTGTTACAGTTGTAGACACTTCAGAAAATGCACGTGTATTAGAGTATAAGGAAACAAAAGTTTGAGAAAGAAAAAGTTCTCAAAATATCCTATCCTCTTATGCGAGCCATTGTTTTATGTATCTCAATGTATTTCAAATCTCTAACGATTTTCTTGAACATTTCAAGCTATATATGTATAGTAAGAAAAAATTTCTCAATTCATTGGCCGCATGGCGAAAACTCAAGGTCGACCATTACATAGGTTTGAAAATATTTCGTCTAAATGTTTATAAATTTATCTGACCATGACATTGTTACAGTCTTCAAAGACTTCAAAGAAAATATTTTCTAGTTCTTCAACCAAATAACAGTTTCAATGTATTTTTTTATTTAAAAAACCGATGACGGTCCAACTCGAGTTGTTCCCATTGCGGCCACGAGCTAGTCATTCTTGTCTCAGCCATATACATCAACTATTAAATGTCTAGGAAAATCGTTAGAGCCGTTTTTGAAAAGTACCTCCATTTTTTTGAACGCTATCTGACGTGACAAGTCTGCCATCCTAACCACTTAAGAACACCCTTCACAAACTTAAAATCTTAGAGCCAAATTTCTGAAAAGATTGTTCATGTATGACTCTACACAAAGGTTTTTGACAGTAAGACAGATAACAGCGCATTGAAAATAAAATTTCAATGGGGAAACTAGGGCGGATATATCTCTGTATGTGTCTGTGTGTGTGTATGAGTGGGCGAGAGTGTGTGCTGGTGGATGTAGTCGAATGTGTCACGTGACACGTTACAAGTTGAGCGCGTGACATAAATATTCTTTAAAAAAAAAAGGAAAATTTGTTAATTGAATGTTTCTTATAATCTAAGTGTACAACTTTAAAAAGTTTTTTGCTTTATTTAGTTCAAAACCTCTTGATAGTCAGTGTTTGGTAAGTTAGAGAAACTTCTAGATCTATTCGAGATATCCAATCCTATTTAACAAGGCGTTGTTTTTAAATTGACTCCCGCATAGAAATCTAGTCGTTTGAAGTGTTAATAGTGGTAGTAGTTTTTAGTTATCATTCTCTGGTCTGAAAATGGCATGTCTAACTACTCAATAAATAAATATTTCTAAAAATATGTCATGGAAGTAAAATGTGTGAAGTATTACATAAAATAAGAAAACAAACTAGGCCAGTGTGTAGCTCTCTGAATATCAGAGGGACACAGGATTTTATTGGAAAAATATTTTATTTCATTTTAAAGGTTAGCTTGTTTATTTGATTAAAAAAAAAGCTTCATATATTTTAACGAGAAAAACTTTCCGTACAAATATAAAGTCGACAAAAGAGCCTAGCATATATAACCTGCAGCAAAGTTATTTATTTCTATTTTTTAATCATTAAAATTAAACAAACTCACTCACATTATTAACTTAGATCATTTCTATGTCCACTTGAAGACTACCTTCAATACAACCGCACATTCAACAATCATTTAAATATCTACTACAACATGATATAATAGTTCCAATAAGAGTTTGAGGGACTAAAGAAAGATTATTTTTTACATAGCATTACAAAAGGCTTTAACTCTTCAGGGTGCGATTTTTTTGAAAGCACTCTTAGAGAATCAAATTGAAAGATTCCACAAACAGTGTTCATTCTTTTTCTTCCTTTCTTTAGATTTTAAAATTTTGAACCCACATTAAATAAATCACATTTTTTTTTGGTCTAGATCTATTTGTACGTATGTAAACATTTATCAGTTGAAGTCTGAAGGCAATTGATCATAATGTATATGTTTTGTGTAGTCTTATAAAATTGTGTACTCCTCCTAAAGTTGTCAAGTCAAGACATTTATTTCATTTAATACACTAGTGTAACTATACTGTAAGACACTTTCTCACGATTTGATTCACATCATTTTTTTTCTCTCTAATTACTCTCAATGTGACTAATGAGAAGTCAGTTGCTATGGCAACATAACCGTTGCGTGTCTATTGCAAGTTTATAAAAACAAAAACTTTCCAAATCCGATAGAAGCATACATGAAACAAACAACTGAAGAAACATAAACAAACTTAACTGACATGACAACATCAAGCAATTTGTTCTCCTTGTCCAATAACCTTGACATTGTTCTCTGTTCTGAAACAAAGTTGCTCTTTAACCAATGTCACTTCACAGTGATGTAGGAGACAAAGTTGCTCTTTAACCAATGTCACTTCACAGTGCTGTAGGAGACAAAGTTGCTCTTTAACCACGGTCACTTCACAGTGATGTAGGAGACAAAGTTGCTCTTTAACCAATGTCACTTCACAGTGATGTAAGAGACAAAGTTGCTCTTTAACCAATGTCACTTCACAGTGCTGTAGGAGACAAAGTTGCTCTTTAACCACGGTCACTTCACAGTGATGTAGGAGACAAAGTTGCTCTTTAACCAATGTCACTTCACAGTGATGTAGGAGACAAAGTTGCTCTTTAACCAATGTCACTTCACAGTGATGTAGGAGACAAAGTAGCTCTTTAACCAATGTCACTTCACAGTGATGTAGGAGACAAAGTTGCTCTTTAACCAATGTCACTTCACAGTGATGTAGGAGACAAAGTTGCTCTTTAACCAATGTCACTTCACAGTGATGTAGGAGACAAAGTTGCTCTTTAACCAATGTCACTTCACAGTGCTGTAGGAGACAAAGTTGCTCTTTAACCAATGTCACTTCACAGTGATGTAGGAGACAAAGTTGCTCTTTAACCAATGTCACTTCACAGTGATGTAGGAGACAAAGTTGCTCTTTAACCACGGTCACTTCACAGTGATGTAGGAGACAAAGTTGCTCTTTAACCAAGGTCACTTCACAGTGCTGTAGGAGACAAAGTTGCTCTTTAACCAATGTCACTTCACAGTGATGTATGAGACAAAGTTGTTCTTTAACCAATGTCACTTCACAGTGATGTAGGAGACAAAGTTGCTCTTTAACCACGGTCACTTCACAGTGATGTAGGAGACAAAGTTGCTCTTTAACCAATGTCACTTCACAGTGATGTAAGAGACAAAGTTGCTCTTTAACCAATGTCACTTCACAGTGCTGTAGGAGACAAAGTTGCTCTTTAACCACGGTCACTTCACAGTGATGTAGGAGACAAAGTTGCTCTTTAACCAATGTCACTTCACAGTGATGTAGGAGACAAAGTTGCTCTTTAACCAATGTCACTTCACAGTGATGTAGGAGACAAAGTAGCTCTTTAACCAATGTCACTTCACAGTGATGTAGGAGACAAAGTTGCTCTTTAACCAATGTCACTTCACAGTGATGTAGGAGACAAAGTTGCTCTTTAACCAATGTCACTTCACAGTGCTGTAGGAGACAAAGTTGCTCTTTAACCAATGTCACTTCACAGTGCTGTAGGAGACAAAGTTTCTCTTTAACCAATGTCACTTCACAGTGATGTAGGAGACAAAGTTGCTCTTTAACCACGGTCACTTCACAGTGATGTAGGAGACAAAGTTGCTCTTTAACCACGGTCACTTCACAGTGATGTAGGAGACAAAGTTGCTCTTTAACCAATGTCACTTCACAGTGATGTAGGAGACAAAGTTGCTCTTTAACCAATGTCACTTCACAGTGATGTAGGAGACAAAGTTGCTCTTTAACCAATGTCACTTCACAGTGATGTAGGAGACAAAGTAGCTCTTTAACCAATGTCACTTCACAGTGATGTAGGAGAAAAAGTTGCTCTTTAACCAATGTCACTTCACAGTGATGTAGGAGACAAAGTTGCTCTTTAACCACGGTCACTTCACAGTGCTGTAGGAGACAAAGTTGCTCTTTAACCAATGTCACTTCACAGTGATGTAGGAGACAAAGTAGCTCTTTAACCAATGTCACTTCACAGTAATGTAGGAGACAAAGTAGCTCTTTAACCAATGTCACTTCACAGTGATGTAGGAGACAAAGTTGCTCTTTAACCAATGTCACTTCACAGTGATGTAGGAGACAAAGTTGCTCTTTAACCAATGTCACTTCACAGTGATGTAGGAGACAAAGTTGCTCTTTAACCACGGTCACTTCACAGTGATGTAGGAGACAAAGGGACAAAGGGACAAGTGTTGTGTGTATGGTGGGTTAGAAATACAACAATCAGTTCGTATTAAAAGTGACAGCGTACCAATGTGATCTCTCATCATCTCTGTAGTGACATTGCAATTTAGCTTTAATGGTATGGTATAAATAGTATTACTGTATCAAATTAGATATAATATCCGATACATGTTCTTTAAACTAATTATAGAATTACAAATAGTAATTTATTTCACATTTGAAATTAAAGTTTTTTTTTTTGTTTTTTTTTCAGGTCTAGCTATACGAAATCTGTCAAGCATCCCTTGCAGACGATAAACTAAAGCATACTTCACTAAAACATGGGACTTGGAGAAGGCAGCGGTGAAGGCTCGGGGAAAGGTGGACTGTGTCCAGGAATACTGTGGGCTATCCTGTGGCTTCTGATTCTGTGGTTCCTGGCCTGGCCCATCGCCTTCTTCATTGCCTGGCTGTACGTCTTTCTAATCCCCTTCTCCGCCTGCATTGAGCCGCTCAAAGGAGTGTGTGAAGCCATCCTCAAGCTAGTTCAGCTCCCGTTGACATGCGCAGAGAATATGATCGCCATGAAGCCTTTATGTGGATAAAACCCGTCCATGAACTCTAGATTGACTTATATATTTATACACATTTTTGTGTTTTCTCTATGTGAATATGCGAAACTTGGGCAGAAGACAATTGATAGCTTTAGATTGAAATAAACTATGTGAATCATTAACAATGTGATTAAGAAAATCGCCTTCGAAGTGCCGGAATTTGTATAGAAAGAACATTCCGTAGCAGATTTAGCAGGAAATGTTTCTGTCAGTTTTTTGTGTATAGGAATAATAAAAAAATGTCATCAAGTCGCTGTGCCCTAGAAACATGTTTGTAGGCGAGTCACGTGACTAAAATGTACCACTAGAAATATCAGTATTTACAACGGAAATGAGGCAGCAACCTTGACCCATTGATGCGTGAAGTCCTTTCTCAATAACAATCTTGTTATCCGTAGCCTGAATAATATACTGCTGATTAACTTTTTTCTTATTTAAATGTTTCTAATTAACATATTTCTAGTTAACATACTGCTGATTAACCAATTATCGATTTTCATATTTCATTTGATTTGGCATGATGAAAGCAATGAACAAGTTGACCTAGTTTTGGAACATTGTGTTCAATCTGTAGACTAAGTTGTTTGTGACTGTTCATCTTGTATTAAGAATTGTGTCTGACTGAATGAATGTCCAGGTGTACTATTTGAGTAGCCTACTTGTTATTCAACTTTTTTCTAGAAAGTATTTGTTAACATATTTATTTGTTCTATCTTATTATATATATATATACATATGGATCATAAAATATTTATATGAAAATAAATAAATACTTTTTTTGAAATAAAAATGTTCTTTTTTTTTGTTTCACAGATCAGTGAACTTGTTTTTATCTAAATCATGGACAACATCTTACAAACATCAAGCAAATTTAGTTTTGAAACAACACTACATCACATTAAAATTAAATCGATAAAGTTTTAAACCAACAAAGAGTGTGTGATCTGTTATACAAAAGAAATTACATAAACATTTAATGTGTGATCAGATATAAACATACAGTTTGTGATATAAACATACAGTTTGTGATCAGATATAAACATGCAATGTATTATATGTTATAAGAAGAGAAGAGTTTTATCTCTGAGTGTTATTGAAGCAGAAAAAGAAAAGACTGTTGAAAGAGATAAGTTTAATGAAGATGAGCTCAATGAAGATAAGTTTAATGAAGATACATTAGTTTCTGTTTCTGTGATCAACATGTTCCAGAGAGTGTCAAGTGATCAACATGTTCCAGAGAGTGTCAAGTGATCAACATGTTCCAGAGAGTGTCAAGTGATCAACATGTTCCAGAGAGTGTCAAGTGATCAACATGTTCAAGAGAGTGTCAAGTGATCAACATTTTCCAGAGAGTGTCAAGTGATCAACATGTTCCAGAGAGTGTCAAGTGATCAACATGTTTCAGATAGTGTCATGTGATTTATAACGTTCTAGAGAGTGTCATGTGACCATTGTGTACCTGTGAGTGATTAACATATCCAAGAGCGTAACATGTGACAGAATTTAGCTTCCTTAAATTGAATCCTTTGAATTTAAGCGATTCTAGCTACAAGAACAAGAGCCTCATGAAAACATGAGCTACCTGGACCCATTCTTACCTAATGTGTTTTTGCTCTTGACGCAGTGTAACAGCCGCCCTTGTTGGAACAACACTGATTCTCTGTACATTGATGTATAAACAGGACGAGCCAGCAAAAACTTCTTTACATTTATATATACCCCGTCACCTATCCCTTAGTCTGTTGGACGGTTGGGGTACTACACAAGAACTGGTGACCGTCTTTCTCCATTCTCTTTCAATGGCAAGCCTGTCCATTCTTTAATGTCTTACCATCGCTTTCTCTGTCTGACCCTTTTTTTTCCTGGTACTGTTCCCTGAAGTCTTTGCGAGCCCTGGGGATATTGTGATATGGTCATAGAGTTTTAGTTTGCGTTTTTCGACTGAACAGGTCATCGTGGGGTCCAATCGCTGTACTTATCCTGTCTCTAATCTCTTTGTTTGTGATGTGGTCTTTGTACGTGATACCTAGGATCTTTCTGTAGCATCTCAATTCCATTGCTAGGATCCTCCTCTCTAGCTCTGCAGCCAGCGTCCAAGATTTGCAAGCATATAAGAATATGGCCGTGATATTGGTTTGAGATTTGCAAGCGCTGCTGTGGCTTGTGTTATTTTGGCCAGAAGTTCAGGTTTGGTTCCTTCATCTGAGACAATAGCTGCGAGGTATTTAAACTAGTGACACTTGTCAGCTTTTCAACTCCAATACTGATGTCTCTTTTAAAGCCTGTTGATCATAATTTGAGGTGGGTTGTTTTTTTTGCATTTATTCACATACCATATGCTGCAGAAAGTCTTGTCTATGCGCATCACCAAGTCAGCTAGTTCCTCATCTGGAAAGTTAGTAATTCTTCTTCCTACAATGCTCACCTTCATTGCCCTCCCCTCGAGAGCATCTTGCATTATCCTTTCAAGGAAGATGTTGACTAGTGCTGGTGAGAGTAGGCAGCCTCTAACTGTGGTTTTAAACCAGTCCCCAATATTATTGTTGAAGTACACCGCGCTAGTGGCCTACTTGTAGAGGTTCTGGATTACTTTTAGTATGTTTTAATTACATGAAACATTTCGATTGTCGCCGAGAGTGCTCCAAAAGTCAAACATGAAAAAAGCTTCTGTCGTTGTTAAAGCATTTCTCGCAGAGATAATATGTATCTTCTTTGTCTCCGCTTATTTGAAGCATTTCTATACTTTATGCAGATTCTTGTAAACTTATATCTGATAAAGGTTTTACTAAATTAATTCTGTCATACTAAAACAGAGAAGATGGACAGTCCTATGATTGTTTGAGATTTTCTATTGAATAGAAAGCTATACTCGTTAAAAGGTAGCTGCGATTTAAAAAAAAGTAGAAACTAAATAAGTTTCTAAATAAATAATCGACCAAGGGGGCTGTGACATCGCCATTGTGGTTCATTTTGTACACCAATGATTTTCAATCCGATAGTTCTTGTTGCTCCTTCACAAAATTCGCTGATGATGCGGCTCTTCTTGTCCTGCTCTCAGAGAGCTCAGACGTTGTAAATGAGTATTTCAAAGAAATAGAACACATTGAAAAATACTGCAAAGATAATTTTTTATTATTAAATGTAAAAAACCCCAAAGAAATGATAATCGATTTTCGTAGGGACAAGAAGGAAAATGATATTGTTTCTGTAGCTGGAGAGACTATTGAAATTGTGCAAACATTTAAATACCTTGGTACTATGCTAGACAATAAACTAAATTTTACTGCAAATATTGATTATATCAGCAAAAAAGGGCAGCAAAGATTACGATTACGACTAAGAAAACTATCCTCATTTAATGTTAGCGAAAAGGCCTTGGCTATGTTTTATCACGCTCACATCTGCAATATTTTAAGTTTCAATATCACTGCCTGGTATGGCAATCTGAGCATTAAAAATAAAAATAAACTTTATAGAATCCTAAATGCTGCTGGTAAAATCATTGGCAAAAAACAAACCCCATTTGGGCAGTTGTTTGAGACAAACATCTATAAAAAAGCTAACAAGATCCTCGAAATAAAGAATCACCCTTTGTGTCAGAATTTTGTGATTTTACGATCACAAAAGAGATACAAGACACCGATAGCAAAGACAAACAGACACAAACACTCTTTTGTTTCCCCGGCAATCAAATCATTAAATATGAACAATCTGGTATAAACTTTGTCACATGTAAATTATGAGTGAGTCTTGTGTGAATGTACACTTTGGTTTCTTATAGTTATATTTTTTTGTTTGGTGTAATGCACAAATTGTAAGACACATTTCCATACGGATAATAAAGATTATTATTATTATTATGTATTTGTAAATACAAGGGCTAAGTTAAAGGGCAGTAACTAAGAATAAAAGAACAGATTGAACTGTTATTAATAGTCTCCCTTTCTTCATTGTACGAGGAATGGGAGACTAAGAATGTGATTTACATAATGAAGGTTTAAAAAGTAAGTCGAAATATATATAGGGGGCTGGCCTTATCGATTGTGGGCCCAATTGATGTGATTTTTTTTTTACATTAACCACTTTTACTATTAATAACATCATTATATCAACATTTATTATACAACATGAACAGTATGCTACAGTGGCACAATAGGTACGAATGGCTTAATTAAAGTTAGGGACAATCGTTCGATACACAAAATAGTTCTGTACCTCCAGTGTCGGAGGGTTAGAGTCAATGTGTGTGCTACGCGGCTCATGCAAATCATGAATCTAGGAAATTTAGGCACTGGAAATTTAGGTATCGGATATTTAGGCACCGGAATTTAAGGCACCCGGAATCTTGAATTATAGGCAACCGGAAATTTAGGCACCCGGAAACTTAGTCACTTTTTGACACGGTGGAAAATTAGACACCGGAAAATAAGACACCGCAAAATTAGTCAGTCTTTAATAGCGAATTGAGAATGCGGGAAAAAATCACATTATATAATTTAGATATGAAAGGAAGGATTCAGGGGAGGGGAGGTAAAGATGATTTCCCGCTTACTGCTTCACCTCCACCACCGACCCTTGAAATTAATTGTTAATATTATAAAAATATATAATATATGTCATGTCGCTACCCATCTCGAATCTAAAATTCAGCAAAATATAAATCCTTGGTAAATATAAAGTCAACTTTGAGGCTGAGGCAGTAAATGTTACCAAAACAGCCCCCATCCCCATCCCCAACCATCAACTATAAAGCAAAAGATTATTTGGCCTCCTTCAGTCATGGAAATGAGATGAATGCCTGGGCATACGTTTTGGTCGGAACGATGTCACTCACACATCAGTTCCACCCACTCCACGCAGCTGATGTATCCAAAGGAACGGCAGTGCCGATACAGTTTGGGTTCAGCGGCATCGCAGTGTAGTGTGTAGCAATGGGTGCTGCAAACTGCCTTCAGCTCTTCAGCTCCTGATTTTTCCTCAGAGTTGACTACCGAAGCCTTTTCCATGATTGGGTATAGCTGCAAGGCAACAGAGGTTTGAATTCAGAGTTTTCCTTCTCCTAGGTGGTAGCCAGCCATGGCTAACGGCCCTCCTGCCCGAAGCTTACTGGCTAAGGCGCCAGTTACTCGCCTTTGCCCCTTATTCTGTTAGTGAGAACAGTTCCGCCGGACTCAATATCTGAGCCACACGTGACGCCAGGAGTTGGACTGCTTGTCAGAGGCTATTTGAGACGCATGCCATTAGGAAGCATTTTATAGGTAGTGGTTCAGGGATTATCAACGATAAATACAATTGCTTTCTAACCATATACTTTAACCATTATGATGTGCTTGTGTTAAGGAGGGCGAGTTAAGGTAGCCACTTGTGTAAGGGAGCCTGATTCATTGTTTATATGAACTGTAAAAAAAATACTCATAGTAAGAACAGATTTTTCTCTACTAACAGCAGAATAAGTATTTATAAGAGACCAATTTTCCCCCCAAAAAAATTTAACACACACACTCACACAATAGATTTTCCTACAAGGATTACCCATTTTTTTATTAATATAAAGAGAGAGAACTAAATAAACTTTGAATATAATTTCTATTATTAGTTAATTAACATTTAAAAACTGAGACCTATTGTTATAGCGATAACAACGATTGGTTACGTTTCAATCCCTAAAGTGACGTGCACAATCGCCTTCTCCGTCCTTAGACTGCCACTTCAAGGATTTCTGGCGGGTAGATGTCAACTTGGTAGTAAACATTGGGTAATGAATCTTAAGGCTACACACTGGGGTCAAGGGCATAGAAATCAGATCAGCTTACTACAAAGGTGCTAAAACGGAACTTTGGGGATCATAATTGTATAGACCTCGCATCGCCTTCAAAAACTTTGGTAAACACATTTCAGTTAAAAACCATCATAATAAAAAAATAATAAAAGGAAAATGCAGATAGTTTAATTTCATTTGGCAGTGTTGAAAGTTAGTTTAATAATGCGTGTATGAAACCTTCTTTATTAAAAAAAAATTCAAACGCTTTTTATGTTGTTTTTTTTCATTCTGTGGAACAAAAAATTAGGTTCTAAAGATTAGTAGAAAGCATTATTTAAACAGCTATATATAAATATATATATATATATCTCATGGGCGTAGCCGGGGGGGGGGTTCTTGGGGTTCAACCCCCCCCACCCCGAAATGAAATCCCCCCGCAGGGGGGGGGAGACGGACTTTAGTGACTGATTTTTTGCTTTGATTTTGTTTATTTTAGGTGAGATTTTAATATTAAACCATCACTTGCCCCAGCGCACCCAAGTGGGTTTTGAGTTTAAACCCCTACCAGAGGGTTTTGCAGTTAAACTTCCCTCTTTTATAAAACAAAACAAAGAAAAAAATAATGCAAACGACAATCTCAAAATTCTATGAGCATAACTAAGGAAGATTTTGATTTTAACCCCCCCCCACCGAAATTTACTATAAAACCCCTCTTTAATATAAAAAAAAGCAAATTACACACTGAAAATGCTATGAGCATAGTCAGGGGGTTTTAAACTCAACTACAAGGGGGTTTTGCAGTTAAATTCCCCTCTTCTATAAAACAAAACAAACAAAAATTAATGCAAACGACAATTCCCAAATTCCTAGAGCATAGCCAAGGAAGATTTTGATTTTAAAACCCCTCTCCGAAATTTACTATAAATTCCCCTCTTCAATACAAAAAGCAAATAACACACTGAAAATGCTATGAGCGTAGCCCAAAGGGTTTTGAGTTTAAACCCCCTTCAGCGGGATTTAAAGCTAAAAATACCTCTTCAATATAAAAAAAAAAACAAATCACACACTCCAAATTCTATGAGTGTAGCCAAAGGGAGTTTTAAGTTTAAACACCCAACCCCTTTTTCAGTGGGATTCGAATTTGTTAAAAAAAAAAAACTCAAGAGATTTTTTAGTTTAAAACCCCACAACAGATGATTTTACCGATAAAACTTCCCTTTTCGATATAAAATCTAAAGCAGACTACAGTCACCTTATTCTAAGAGCGTAGCCAAGAGTTGTTACAAAATTTCTGCCAATGGCTGGACTCCATTAATAAAGTGCAGTGGATAGTCATCTGCCAAAATTGAAAAACACTAAATGTGGCTTAACAAAGATGGCTAAGACTGATTTTAGGAGTCAGTTATAGGGATCAAGTCTCAATCAAGGAAATGCTATGGCGAACTGGGAGTCGACCCCTTGATGAGGTTTGTGGGACATGTATTCCGGCAAATTGAATTACGCATAATAAGAGTTGCAATGACATGGAGGCCATTTAGAGGAAATCGCAAACAGGAACATCCTAATACAACTTCACGCCACACGTTCATAGAGGTCATCAGTGCAGATGGGAAGAGGCTTCTGACATTGCCAGTGACAGATTTTTGCGAAAACAGCTTGCCGCCCAATGAGCCGAACGGCGCGGGAGGATCTAAGTCAGTAAGACCCCTCAACTCAAGAAAACATTAAGAAACTGAAACAGACACCAAATAGAGCAGTGAGTTTTATAACAAACGAATGTTCACATTTGACTTGAGTAACACCATTAGTAAAATCACTAAATTTAGAAAGCCTTCAGGACAAAAGACTCAAAAGTAAAGCAATTATAAATAAAACACTGAACCATAATCTTCAAATACAAAAACAAAATTTAATAAAATATTCAGAAAGACAAAAAGATAAAGGCACATTCCTCATCTCATATGCTAGGACAAATTTGTACAAATGCTCCTTCTTCCCTAGTGCTATTAGAGCATGGAATGGGTTGCCTGAGCTGGCCAGGAAATCGGTGACTTGGCAGAATTTAAGTCATTTGTTAATATGCATGACTGAATGCATGACGCGTAGGACATAATCATTGTTCTTTTTAGAACTATCGTCTGTATTATATAAGATAAGATAAGAATAGCACAGATTTTGAAATTAAACTTTTTAATAGCAGAAAAATGCACTGTAGATACCTCAGAATATGTATTTGTTAGGCTTTCAGTACCGAAAATAGTGCTTGGCGGTGGGGCTCCGCCAGACCCCATTGCTGATAAGGACGGGGAATCTAACTCCAGGAAGAACTTATTCCAGGGTATAATAAACGTCTTCCGAAAGAATGAAGAGTCAGAATGTAATAAAAATTAATTATTCATATACACACACACATACATACATACATATATATAAATTTATTATAAATTCTGTTTTTCTGTTTGAGACGATCTACACTGAATTTAGAAAATTTAGGCACCGGATATTTAGGCCCCGCGTATTTACGGATATTTAGGCACCGGATAATTAGGCACCCGGAAATTTAGGCACCCGGATATTTAGGCACCCGGAAATTTAGGCACCCAGTTAATTAGGCACCCGGAAATTTAGGCACCGGATAATTAGGCACTTTTTGACAAGGCGGAAAATTAGGCACCGGATAATTAGGCACTCTTTAATTAGCGACTTTAATTTTGAAAGTAGTTTTAAAATGTTAACGTATATGTTATCCTTAGGCTATGGGCTATCGGTGACGTTATCAAAAAAATAGCAACTATAATGATTCTTACTGAATTTTCATGATATAAAAGAAAAGCTGACAAAACGAATAACAAAAATGACAATCGTGAGAATGTGTGGAAAAAATGACTCCGGATTAATAGTCATTATAAAATATAGACCTCACAGGATTCAGGGAAGGGGAGGTAGAGTTGATTCTCCTCTCATTGGTTCACCTCCTTAGCCCTTCCCCCTCTACGCACTCCCACTAAAGGGAGAGGATTTGTGGCGGGTAGATGTTGAACTAGGTCGTGAAAATGACGCAATGAGTCTCAAGTCTACACACTGGAGTACAGGGCAGGGTACAGCATTGAACATAACTGCTAAAATGGAAGTCTGGAGTTATCACACTGGTCAGTGATATTGTGCTGGCAGCTTTGGTGGCTGTTGTTTTACTAGATTTACAAACAGTTTGGAAGTAACCCTTTTTACCGCACTGATGACATAATGCATTTCGAGCAGGGCATTCAGTCCTAGAGTGTCTCCTCCTACCACAGAAGTAGCATAGCGACTTAATGGCATTCAATTCGTGGTCTTCATTAGAAATGTATGTTTCTATGTTTCTAGATGGGAGCTAGTTGGTGTTTTCATTGCCCCACAAGAGATTCCGTTCGTTGAATTGTAAACCTGAGCATGCGTTGTGGCTGTTTCTAACACTCTAGCTTCGTTAAAAGCGCTTTGTAGAGTTAGAGATGTCTTTCCAGTAGCCGCTGTCTAATAGTGTTGGATGCCAGACCAGTTATGAAGGCGTCACTAATGCAAATGTCTCTGTGCTGTTCTGCAGTTACTTCTTTAAAGTCACAGTCCTGGGCCAGGCTTCGCTACTTTAGCATAAAGGACTCTACCGTTTGGCCCGGCTGCTGTTTACATGTAGCAAACAAATGTCTAGCAAAAATGTCGTTCTTTACCTTAATGTAAGTAGTCTTGAGTGTGTCTATGGCCATCGAATAGGACGATACATCACTGATGAGCATGTAAACCGTAGCAGATACGTGATTCTTCAACAACTTTAGTTTAAAGTCTTCGTTAATATCCTTGATGGACGAAAGAAAATTCTGAAATGTGTCAAACCAGTGAATCCATTTTTCTGAGGCCAGTGGAGCATTAGGATCAATGTCCAACTCTTTTGGTCTGAGTAATTTATCCATTGTAGATTAAGGAATCCAACACTAATCCAGATACATAATTTTGTCGAATAAATTGTAATGAAACAACAAATACTAGTCTACCAATAACATGGCTTTATTCGACAAAATTAGACTACAGTAAACAGTGAATGAAACCAGCATGTCTCACATAACACTGATGCAGTCTATACACACACACACACACTGGACATGAAACACACACACTGGACATGAAACACACACTGGGCATGACCTTCTGACACGCTGGACGCACGCAGAAAATCAACTCACTTACATTACATATATATATATATATATATATATATATATATATATATATATAATATATATATTTATATATATATATATATATATATATATGATATTCATGTGTGACGCTGGTGGTATTGCGTGGTTATCACGCACTATGACATCAAGATGAAAATCTATGGCTTCCTTCAGCCGTAAATTGACTATGGATAGATTATCTAAAAAAAAATGAGATGAATGCATGAGCATTATCTATGGTCGGTACGATGTCACCCACACAGCCGATTCCACCTGACCAAGCAGTTGATGTATCCGAAGGATTGTCAAGCGCCAATACAATTTGGGATCAGCCGCGTCGCAGGCCCTGTAACACTGTGAGTTTCAAACTTCCTAAGGAGCGCCGGCTCCAAATGTTTCCTCAGGGTAGTGTCAAGAGCCGGGGGGGGGGGGGTGTAAAATGTGAGATTGTGTGTGTGTTTGTTTATTTTATTAGTTGTGAGGGTGAACTATTTGAGCACGGAATTCTCAAGGGAGGATAATAAGGTTTCCTGTGGTCAGTCTAGTTAGTTGGAGAACTGACCTGGTCTGAGGAGGGTGTTGGTAATTGTTGTCAGGGGTGTTGCCTAGATTAAGGAGATATTATTTCTGCATTGTGTGTACTGAATATTTGGGATAATACTATGTTGTGTCATGATACCTTTATGTAAGCTATTATTGCATCTAGTCTAGGCGCCCTGTAGTATTTAATTTGGGCACATTTAGATACTCTTACTATTGATGATTATGTATTCCATATTATATGTGTAACACATTGTTTGCTGCAAATAAATATTAATTCTATACCTCCTTTGTTGAGAGTACTTTATAATACTTATACGCTTGTAAAGATCTACAGGCATTTAATTACTCCCCTAAAAGAATCATACCCTTAGTACATCGAGTCATTTATTATTAAGAACTACCCCTGAGTTCTTTGCAGTAGTCTCCCAGAACTTTTCTCATGTCGTCCCGAGACATGACGTTAAACTGCACTCCTCTTTCCTTAGCACTTTTGGAGCTCAAAAGTGCCCTACTTCTTTTCTATCATTGTGTCTGCCTCCTCTTTTCTTAGTCTGCCTTCTTTGATCATCACTCTTAGACCAGTCTCTTTGCCGTGGACTGCGACGGGTAAGGGGGATTAAGAGATTTTGGTGTTTGAGTAAATGGCTATCTGAGGATAAACCACCGCAACACAATACTTTGGCTTCAAGTTCCCCTAGACCTGAGGCCCAAATGGCCCACTCTGGGTCAACCGGCTGGTCATGCCGAACTGGAGGGTCAATCAGGGAGCTACTGTATCGGACACATGCTCGATGCAGCAGCTGACTGAGTATAGCATTTGTGTAACCCTGGCGGGCTCATTCTGGACATCCGAATGGCCCGTCCCCTTGTTGGACTCGATGGGGTGGGGAGCACAGGTGCCGAACTAATAAGAATATATATATGTCAAAATGAAGGTACAGATGTCTCAGTTTCATAGGAGGCTTCTGTCAAAATGAAGGTACAGATGTCCCAATTTCATAGGAGGCTTCTGTCAAAATAAAGATAAAGATGTCTCAGTTTCATAGGAGGCTTCTGTCAAAATGAAGGTACAGATGTCCCAATTTCATAGGAGGCTTCTGTCAAAATGAAGGTACAGATATCCCAATTTCATAGGAGGCTTCTGTCAAAATGAAGGTACAGATGTCCCAATTTCATAGGAGGCTTCTGTCAAAATGAAGATACAGATGTCTCAGTTTCATAGGAGGCTTCTGTCAAAATGAAGGTACAGATGTCTCAGTTGCAAAGGAAGCTTCTGTCAAAATGAAGGTACAAATGTCTCAGTTGCATAGGAGGCTTCTGTCAAAATGAAGGTACAGATGTCTCAGTTTCATAGGAGACTTCTGTCAAAATAAAGTTACAGATGTCCCAATTTCATAGGAGGCTTCTGTCAAAATAAAGATAAAGATGTCTCAGTTTCATAGGAGACTTCTGTCAAAATAAAGGTACAGATGTCTCAGTTTCAGAGATTCGGCTTATAGAACTTGGTTACAAATGACTAACTGAGAGTTTTAAATTTCTGCGTAACTATTTAAATAAAACTATACTGTAAAAAAGAATCTACTAAAGGTTAATTCTTTATTCAAGATCCAGTTTCAGAAGGAGTTGTACCATAATGAAAATATTAACTTCAGTAAGATGGACTATAAAACAAATGGCGAAACAATGAAATATAAACGAAAATGCTTTTCAATGACCTGACGACGAGCTCGAATAGAAAAGAAATCTGTTTGATTTCAACAGATACAGCTATTTATTAGACGACAATAAAAATGTTAGAAATCATTCTGATTCATTTGTCTCCAACAACTATCTTCAACAAAAAAAACAGTAAAAAAAATGGTAACTACCAATTGAAAAATTTCAAGTTTTATACTTTAAAAAAAAAGCCCATATTTCTGTTTGTCTAAGGCGACTCTAGCCAAATCGTCATTCGACCCCCAAGGGATTGCAACCCACAGGTTGAGAACCCCTGTGTTAAAAGGTATACAGAACTCGTATAGTGATAACTTACCTCTCTTTGTCTCTAACAACCTTCTTCTCAATAGTCTAACCCTAGTGCTCTCAGCATCATTCTCTTTCTTACACATTGTTAGCGGCCCCCGAAAGGGGAAAAGAATATATTATTTTTGTGTGAAATGTCTGTCCGTGCGTCCGTCCGTCCCGTTTAGATCTCGTAAAATAGAAAAGATACTGAAAATCCGACATCGTGATATTTTAGACCTTTCAAAGTTCTGATGCAACAGCTCCTTTTTTCTTTTCTGAAAGTGACAAATTTAATTTTTAATTAAAATCAACTAAGCAAGCAGTTTTTTCAAAAAAAAAAAAAACACCATTTTTACAACTATTCACTATTAATAGTAACAAAAAAAAACAACAACAGGAGGCTATTTAGTAAGGGAGATAAATATTTTTTATATTTTAACACATTTATGCAAACGGTTTAAGATTTTTTTGTCAAAAAAATTAGTATTTTTTTTTTTACAAATGCATTGCTAAGTTAAAAAAATTCTGTCACACTAATTACTACATTTACAAAAAAAAAATGGTTCCTGTTTTTTTCAAAGAGAAAAAATCTATTTAATATGTATAGAAGTGGAACATAATTTAAAGCAACAAATAATAAGTAGTTTTTCCTAGTGCCGATTGTCAAATACTAGGTCCATCGGACAGTGTACACTCTAGACTCTAGACTCGACTTAAATCTAGTCTAAAATAATGATTGTCTAAGACTCTAGATGATTAAGACTTTCACATAGGCCCTATAGGTGTTGTTAATAATACGGCATGTCGGCTGAAAGTAAGCTGTATACAAAGTATACATATATAAAGTGCTTTTTTTTTTGTAAAAACAAATAGGTGCCGGTACTCAGTGATAGATTGCCTAACTTTCAACTACAAATGAATTAACAATTAACGTTGAAATACAAGAAAAGTAATAATTGAAAAAAGGTGCCGGTACCCCGTACCGGTGCGTAACGTCACAAAAATATATGTATATCTCAATCTTCTTTCATTTAATTTTATTTTGCGGGGTTATTGCTACTTAATACATTGATACCGGATCGATTCATATAGGGTCTAAGTATACAAGCAGGATCTCGAGCATTGGATGAATTTATTTTTTAAATACAAAGTTTTATGGAAGAGGCAATATATTAGTTGTTTGAAGTTTGTAACTTATAAATTCGAGCTAAAAATATCGAAGCCTACATTTTTTTACACACATTTCTAAACAATTAGAAGAGATGGACTGACACATAGTGTATCTTGTGTACATTTACAAAAACACAAACTCTCTTTGTAATCTTATCAGACTTTCAAACTATTTTTTTAAATTAGTGATTATTTTTACTGTATAATTCTATTTATTATTCCTTTTTAGAATAAGAATATAAACAAAAATTTGCTCTATGACTTTGTCTAACAGAAAAAAATGAAACTTGCGTCTATTTATGCGGTTATTTTTAGTTACCTAGTAATATACAATATATTGAACTAACACGTACACTCATCATAATGCAGCCATGCGATTTTTCGTTTATGAACATAGCATTATTTAGGACCAATTTTTTTTACAAAAGATGCTTGGAGAAATCAGGTATACCCATTAGGAGAAAACAAGACCCCTTTACTCAAAAAAAATTTAAGAAACTAGAACAGACACAAAATAGACAGTGACATTCATAACAAACTAATATTTAAAATTGATTAGAGTAACACCTTTTTAAGTAATCAATTAAAGTTTAAATTCACTACATTTTTTCAATAATTATTTTGTGTATGAAATTGTGTATCGGAAAATGCGGGAATTAGAAATAAGATAGTCCTAAAAAAAATCCACAGATCTTGGGTAAAATACTCATCAAATGAAGTACTGTAAATGTGTAGTTTCACGCGCTAGTTTCAGGTCTTTTCTTTTTATAAAAACTATCGAGTTTGATCCAACTACCCGTATTTTTGTGCAGAATTTTTTTTCTCTATCAGGCACACTTAAAATTATAGCATAATAATGTCAGTTTAATTTAAAAAGAGAACTGAACAATGTAAAGATATATAAGGAAAAAAGCCACTTCCGGCCCAATTTGTGATTTAACTTTTTAATCAAAGAAACGAAACGGACTAGTCCAACATAGCCCATTGAATGTTTCTTATAATCTAAGTGTAGAACTTTAAAAAGTTTTTTGTTTTATTTATTTCAAAACCTCTTGATAGTCAGTGTTTGGTAAGTTAGAGAAACTTCTAGATCTATTCGAGATATCCAATCCTATTTAACAAGGCATTGTTCTTATATAAACTTTCGCATAGAAATCTAGTCGTTTGAAGTGTTAATAGTGGTAGTAGTTTTTAGTTATCAGTCTCTGGTCTGAAAATGGCATGTCTAACTACTCAATAAATAGATATTTCTAAAAATATGTCATGGAAGTAAAATGTGTGAAGTATTACATAAAATAAGAAAACAAACTAAGCCAGTGTGTAGCTCTCTGAATATAAGAGGGACACAGAGGATTCTATTAGAAAAATATTTTATTTCATTTTAAAGGTTAGCTTGTTTATTTGATTAAAAAAAAAAAGCTTCATATATTTTAACGAGAAAAACTTTCCGTACAAATATAAAGTCGACAAAAGAGCCTAGCATATATAACCTGCAGCAAAGTTATTTATTTCTATTTTTTAATCATTAAAATTAAACAAACTCACACACATTATTAACTTAGATCATTTCTATGTCCACTTGAAGACTACCTTCAATACAACCGCACATTCAACAATCATTTAAATATCTACTACAACATGATATAATAGTTCCAATAAGATTTTGAGGGACTAAAGAAAGATTATTTTTTACATAGCATTACAAAAGGCTTTAACTCTTCAGGGTGCGATTTTTTTGAAAGCACTCTTAGAGAATCAAATTGAAAGATTCCACAAACAGTGTTCATTCTTTTTCTTCCTTTCTTTAGATTTTAAAATTTTGAACCCACATTGAATAAATCACATTTTTTTTGGTCTAGATCTATTTGTACGTATGTAAACATTTATCAGTTGAAGTCTGAAGGCAATTGATCATAATGTATATGTTTTGTGTAGTCTTATAAAATTGTGTACTCCTCCCAAAGTTGTCAAGTCAAGACATTTATTTCATTTAATATACTAGTGTAAATATATTGAAAGACACTTTATCAAGATTTGATTCACATCATTTTTTTCTCTCAAATTACTCTCAATATGACTAATGAGAAGTCAGTTGCTATGGCAACATAACCGTTGCGTGTCTATTGCAAGTTAATAAAAACAAAAACTTTCCAAATCCGATAGAAGCATACATGAAACAAACAACTGAAGAAACATAAACAAACTTAACTGACATGACAACATCAAGTAATTTGTTCTCCTTGTCCAATAACCTTGACATTGTTCTCTGTTCTGAAACAAAGTTGCTCTTTAACCAATGTCACTTCACAGTGCTGTAGGAGACAAAGTTGCTCTTTAACCAATGTCACTTCACAGTGATGTAGGAGACAAAGTTGCTCTTTAACCAATGTCACTTCACAGTGATGTAGAAGACAAAGTTGCTCTTTAACCAATGTCACTTCACAGTGATCTAGGAGACAAAGTTGCTCTTTAACCAATGTCACTTAACAGTGCTGTAGGATACAAAGTTGCTCTTTAACCAATGTCACTTAACAGTGCTGTAGGAAACAAAGTTGCTCTTTAACCAAGGTCACTTCACAGTGATGTAGGAGACAAAGTTGCTCTTTAACCAAGGTCACTTCACGGTGATGTAGGAGACAAAGTTTCTCTTTAACCAATGTCACTTCACAGTGATGTAGGAAACAAAGTTGCTCTTTAACCAATATCACTTCACGGTGATGTAGGAGACAAAGTTGCTCTTTAACCAAGGTCACTTCACAGTGATGTAGGAGACAAAGTTGCTCTTTAACCAAGGTCACTTCACAGTGATGTAGGAAACAAAGTTGCTCTTTAACCAAGGTCACTTCACAGTGATGTAGGAGACAAAGTTGCTCTTTAACCAAGGTCACTTCACAGTGATGTAGGAAACAAAGTTGCTCTTTAACCAAGGTCACTTCACAGTGATGTAGGAGACAAAGTTGCTCTTTAACCAAGGTCACTTCACAGTGATGTAGGAGACAAAGATGCTCTTTAACCAAGGTCACTTCACAGTGATGTAGGAGACAAAGTTGCTCTTTAACCAATGTCACTTCACAGTGATGTAGGAAACAAAGTTGCTCTTTAACCAATATCACTTCACGGTGATGTAGGAGACAAAGTTGCTCTTTAACCAAGGTCACTTCACAGTGATGTAGGAGACAAAGTTGCTCTTTAACCAAGGTCACTTCACAGTGATGTAGGAGACAAAGTTGCTCTTTAACCAAGGTCACTTCACAGTGATGTAGGAGACAAAGTTGCTCTTTAACCAAGGTCACTTCACAGTGATGTAGGAGACAAAGTTTCTCTTTAACCAATGTCACTTCACAGTGATGTAGGAGACAAAGTTGCTCTTTAACCAATGTCACTTCACAGTGATGTAGGAGACAAAGTTGCTCTTTAACCAATGTCACTTCACAGTGATGTAGGAGACAAAGTTGGTCTTTAACCAATGTCACTTCACAGTTGTGGTGAAATAGTTACTATTTGTTTATGTTTGTGTAACGTCGTGAGAATGTGTTCACAACATTGATCTAGTGTGCTACAGTCCAAGTCTCTTTCGTCAGTTCATGTGTCGTTCTAGTTTAATAAAGCCTTGTTTTAGGTTACTCTTCAGTGTTCCTTTATTTCTTATTACAATTTATTAAACTAGAAATTTTCAATTCCATGGATCTATGTGCCTCACGTATCTTTTTTGGATTTTCGTTCAACACTATTCTCAGTCTGTAAGTAAAAGTAGTAATACAAATGGAACGTCTATTTAGGCCAAAAGAGCTAGACATAGAGCCTAGCTCGCCATCGGCTGCCGAGAAGTGGCTGCACTGGCTGAGAACATTTGAGAATTTCATCTCCTCAGTCTCTCATTGCGAGATTGACAAAAAGAAATTACTAGAAAACTACGTTTCTTCGAGCGTATTTCAGTACATAAGTGAGTGTACAACGTTCGAAGAATCAATCAAAGTTCTACAAAATGTCTACGTGAAGCCTAAAAGCGAAATTTTTGCACGGCACATGATAACTCTTTGTCGACAAGAGAACGGACAAACCGTTGACTCCTTCCTACTTAAGCTTAAAAGTATGGCCAAAGACTGTGACTTCAAAGCTGTCACCGCTGAAGAACACAGAGATATCTTCGTTAGAGACGCCTTCATTACTGGACTGGCTTCAAACAGCATAAGGCTGCGACTCTTAGAGAAATCTACTCTAACTCTACAGTGCGCCTATGAAGAGGCAAGACAACTCGAATATGCCCATAACCATGCCATGGCGTATAACATCCACTCTGAAACTCCCTGTGGAGCTAGCGCCGACGAGGAGAGCCTTTCTCCAATGACAAAAGTAGAACACGAGGTGAGTGCGGCGACTAGTAAAAGATGTTTCTTTTGTGGAAACAGCCCACATCAACGCTTTAGATGTCCGGCCCGTGACGCTACATGCAACTTGTGCGGTAAGAGGGGCCATTTCCAGAAAGTCTGTAAATCGACCAGACAGACACTCAAATCTACAACCTCAGCCATAGTGAAAGCAGATGATGACACGTCTCGGACTACAACCGTTGGATCTTCCTGGGCATCGACACCAGCGTCCGGTCTTACTAAATCTACTATTTCAATACTCGTCAATGGAGTACCATTGAAGGCTCTCGTAGATACGGGGAGCAGTGAAAGCTATATATCTTCTTCAATTGCTAAAAGGTACAAATGGAAATTAGAAACGTCCAGAAACAGAATCTACATGGCCTCTACACATCTTTCTCGCACTACTCACGGCCATATTTTCGCTAAAATAAAGTACAAAGATGAACAATATGAAAGTGTTAAGCTCTCACTACTAGATGGACTAGTATCTGATGTAATCTTAGGGCTAGATTTCATCAGCCAGCACGAAAAACTGATGATCCCATTTGAAGGAAAACGAAGCACTCTCCAGGTCTGTACGCTGAAAGCTGCACGAGTTGAAGCCCCTCGCCTCTTCGCTAATCTGGCTCCTAACTGCCATCCCATAGCCACTAAATCTAGAAAATATTCTATGCCTGACTCCAAATTCATTCAAACTGAAATCAAGAGACTTCTATCTGACAAAATTATTGAGCCTTCCACGTCCCCGTGGCGAGCCCAGATAATTGTAACAACGAATGAAAGGCACAAAAAGAGAATGGTTATCGACTATAGCCAAACCATCAATCGATTCACTTACCTCGACGCGTATCCCGTGCCGAAAGTGGATGAACTGGTGCAGGAAATATCTAAATACTCAATGTACAGTACATTTGACCTCAAAAGCGCTTACCACCAGATACCTATCAAGGATGATGAAAAGCAGTACACGGCGTTCGAGGCTGGCGGAAAGCTTTATCAGTTTTGCCGCATTCCTTTTGGAGTGACAAACGGAGTCGCCGCATTTCAAAGGACGATCAACACAATAATTGAGGAGGCAGGGCTACAGGACACGTTCGCTTACGTGGATAACGTTACCATCTGCGGACTTGACTCCATTAGCCACGATCAGAATCTACAGAGATTTCTCAATGCCGCTAAAAAGTACGGTATCACCTTCAACAATGATAAAAGTGCTATTGCGACTAATAAAGTATGCCTCCTAGGCTACGAAATCTCACAAGGGCAATTAAGACCAGACCCCGAAAGATTTCAAGCATTGAGAAACCTACCTCCACCACAAGACATGAAATCACAAAAGCGGGTGATTGGACTACTGTCCTATTATTCTCAATGGATCCCAAATTTCTCCAACAAGATCCATTTATTGGTGAACAACAAAGCCTTTCCTCCCCCTGAACAAGTACAACAAGCTTTTAAACAGCTAAAACACGAACTTGAAAACGCTGCTGTGTCGACGATAGACTACAATCGACCACTAACAGTCGAAACAGATGCCTCTGACATTGCGATTGCCGCCACTCTTAATCAAGACGGCCGTCCTGTCGCCTTCTTTTCAAGAACACTCACTAATAGTGAACGCAGACACTCAGCAGTGGAAAAGGAAGCATACGCTATCGTAGAAGCCCTGAGAAAATGGCAACATTACCTTATCAGTAGACCCTTCACATTGGTTACAGATCAACGCTCAGTGTCTTTTATGTTTGACCAGCAGAACAAGGGCAAGATCAAAAACGAAAAGATTCAAAGATGGCGACTGGAGCTTAGTTGTTTCCAATATGACGTCGTATATCGACCCGGGAAACAAAACGCTGCGGCGGATACCTTTTCAAGGAACCACTTTGCGTCAGCAATGACTGGAGAAGACCTCAAACTGTTACACAACAACCTCTGTCACCCAGGGGTCACGAGACTCCTCCATTTCGTTCGGACCAAGAACTTACCTTTTTCCTGCGAGGACGTCCGCAAAGTGGTAAACCAATGTAAAACTTGCGCTGAACTGAAGCCTAGATTCTTCAAACAGTTTTCAGGCACCCTCATCAAAGCTACCCAACCATTTCAGAGAGTAAGCATTGATTTTAAGGGGCCACTCCCATCTGCTACTCACAATAAATACTTATTAACAATGGTGGATGAGTACTCACGCTTCCCATTTGCCTACCCATGTCCCGATATGTCCTCATCCACTGTCATAAAGTGTTTCAATCAGCTGTTTTCCTTTGTTGGGATGCCAGAGTACGTCCATTCTGACAGAGGTACGTCCTTTATGTCGAGGGAGGTGCAATCCTTTCTGCACGAGAGGGGAATAGCTACAAGTAGAACAACCGCCTTTAATCCTTCAGGCAACGGACAAATTGAACGACTAAACAAAACTCTATGGAACGCTGTTACTTTAGCACTGAAAGACCTCGATCTCCCGATCTCGAGATGGGAGCTTGTCTTGAACCAGGCCCTATACTCGATTAGATCATTACTATCTACGGCAACAAACGAAACTCCACATGAGAGAGTTTTCCGGTTCAACCGGAAATCCTCCTTCGGGATATCTATCCCCACTTGGCTATCTAGCCCAGGTAGAGTGTTGCTGAGAAGAGAGAACCGATCTTCAAAGTATGATCCTCTCACGGAGGAAGTCGAATTGCTGATGTGCAACCCCCAATATGCTGTCGTACGGTTGCCCAGCGGTAAAGAGGAGACGGTCTCTCTAAGACGCTTGGCTCCCACCCCCTCCCCATCCACAACAACAAGTGAACCTTCGTTCTTCCCTCAGGGTGAGGATAATGAATATCCTCCAGAAACTCAAAACACGGAAGTACCAGTCAACACCCCTACGGTGATACAAGAAAGGAAAGAACCCCTGGTAGGCTCTGAGGACCTCCGAGCGCTTCCTCTTGAAAATACCCCACTTGACGCTCAGGAACTCACTAGTGACTCCCAAACTGTAGAACAGGATAGTCAACCCCGTTACAACTTGAGAGAGAGAAGAACCAGACCGAACTATAGAGTCTAGAGTTGTTCCTTTATTGCACTACATATGTTCTACATAAACTGGCATTGTTTATCTCTTGCTACTGATATTAGAGTTACTTTTCACTTACTTACGTACATGTCTACTTACTACACTATTTGTTAATATTTAAAACAGAAACTAGTAATTGTTTATAAGTCATACAACAGATACTGGTTTTTAGGTTTCTTTGCATCACCATTCACTATTGTTTACAAGAGAAATTAATATTTCGACACTATTTATTGATCTATTGTATTACAGGCACTGGCATTCTCTTTTATTTATGCTATTGGCCTACTATATTACTATACTTGCTATTTTAATTCTAGGCGGGGTGAATGTGGTGAAATAGT
Organism: Biomphalaria glabrata; assembly: GCF_947242115.1. Lineage (NCBI taxonomy): Eukaryota > Metazoa > Mollusca > Gastropoda > Planorbidae > Biomphalaria > Biomphalaria glabrata. Next base: position 14,802,806 of record NC_074717.1, on the reverse strand, counting down.
TACTATTTGTTTATGTTTGTGTAACGTCGTGAGAATGTGTTCACAACATTGATCTAGTGTGCTACAGTCCAAGTCTCTTTCGTCAGTTCATGTGTCGTTCTAGTTTAATAAAGCCTTGTTTTAGGTTACTCTTCAGTGTTCCTTTATTTCTTATTACAATTTATTAAACTAGAAATTTTCAATTCCATGGATCTATGTGCCTCACGTATCTTTTTTGGATTTTCGTTCAACACTATTCTCAGTCTGTAAGTAAAAGTAGTAATACAAATGGAACGTCTATTTAGGCCAAAAGAGCTAGACATAGAGCCTAGCTCGCCATCGGCTGCCGAGAAGTGGCTGCACTGGCTGAGAACATTTGAGAATTTCATCTCCTCAGTCTCTCATTGCGAGATTGACAAAAAGAAATTACTAGAAAACTACGTTTCTTCGAGCGTATTTCAGTACATAAGTGAGTGTACAACGTTCGAAGAATCAATCAAAGTTCTACAAAATGTCTACGTGAAGCCTAAAAGCGAAATTTTTGCACGGCACATGATAACTCTTTGTCGACAAGAGAACGGACAAACCGTTGACTCCTTCCTACTTAAGCTTAAAAGTATGGCCAAAGACTGTGACTTCAAAGCTGTCACCGCTGAAGAACACAGAGATATCTTCGTTAGAGACGCCTTCATTACTGGACTGGCTTCAAACAGCATAAGGCTGCGACTCTTAGAGAAATCTACTCTAACTCTACAGTGCGCCTATGAAGAGGCAAGACAACTCGAATATGCCCATAACCATGCCATGGCGTATAACATCCACTCTGAAACTCCCTGTGGAGCTAGCGCCGACGAGGAGAGCCTTTCTCCAATGACAAAAGTAGAACACGAGGTGAGTGCGGCGACTAGTAAAAGATGTTTCTTTTGTGGAAACAGCCCACATCAACGCTTTAGATGTCCGGCCCGTGACGCTACATGCAACTTGTGCGGTAAGAGGGGCCATTTCCAGAAAGTCTGTAAATCGACCAGACAGACACTCAAATCTACAACCTCAGCCATAGTGAAAGCAGATGATGACACGTCTCGGACTACAACCGTTGGATCTTCCTGGGCATCGACACCAGCGTCCGGTCTTACTAAATCTACTATTTCAATACTCGTCAATGGAGTACCATTGAAGGCTCTCGTAGATACGGGGAGCAGTGAAAGCTATATATCTTCTTCAATTGCTAAAAGGTACAAATGGAAATTAGAAACGTCCAGAAACAGAATCTACATGGCCTCTACACATCTTTCTCGCACTACTCACGGCCATATTTTCGCTAAAATAAAGTACAAAGATGAACAATATGAAAGTGTTAAGCTCTCACTACTAGATGGACTAGTATCTGATGTAATCTTAGGGCTAGATTTCATCAGCCAGCACGAAAAACTGATGATCCCATTTGAAGGAAAACGAAGCACTCTCCAGGTCTGTACGCTGAAAGCTGCACGAGTTGAAGCCCCTCGCCTCTTCGCTAATCTGGCTCCTAACTGCCATCCCATAGCCACTAAATCTAGAAAATATTCTATGCCTGACTCCAAATTCATTCAAACTGAAATCAAGAGACTTCTATCTGACAAAATTATTGAGCCTTCCACGTCCCCGTGGCGAGCCCAGATAATTGTAACAACGAATGAAAGGCACAAAAAGAGAATGGTTATCGACTATAGCCAAACCATCAATCGATTCACTTACCTCGACGCGTATCCCGTGCCGAAAGTGGATGAACTGGTGCAGGAAATATCTAAATACTCAATGTACAGTACATTTGACCTCAAAAGCGCTTACCACCAGATACCTATCAAGGATGATGAAAAGCAGTACACGGCGTTCGAGGCTGGCGGAAAGCTTTATCAGTTTTGCCGCATTCCTTTTGGAGTGACAAACGGAGTCGCCGCATTTCAAAGGACGATCAACACAATAATTGAGGAGGCAGGGCTACAGGACACGTTCGCTTACGTGGATAACGTTACCATCTGCGGACTTGACTCCATTAGCCACGATCAGAATCTACAGAGATTTCTCAATGCCGCTAAAAAGTACGGTATCACCTTCAACAATGATAAAAGTGCTATTGCGACTAATAAAGTATGCCTCCTAGGCTACGAAATCTCACAAGGGCAATTAAGACCAGACCCCGAAAGATTTCAAGCATTGAGAAACCTACCTCCACCACAAGACATGAAATCACAAAAGCGGGTGATTGGACTACTGTCCTATTATTCTCAATGGATCCCAAATTTCTCCAACAAGATCCATTTATTGGTGAACAACAAAGCCTTTCCTCCCCCTGAACAAGTACAACAAGCTTTTAAACAGCTAAAACACGAACTTGAAAACGCTGCTGTGTCGACGATAGACTACAATCGACCACTAACAGTCGAAACAGATGCCTCTGACATTGCGATTGCCGCCACTCTTAATCAAGACGGCCGTCCTGTCGCCTTCTTTTCAAGAACACTCACTAATAGTGAACGCAGACACTCAGCAGTGGAAAAGGAAGCATACGCTATCGTAGAAGCCCTGAGAAAATGGCAACATTACCTTATCAGTAGACCCTTCACATTGGTTACAGATCAACGCTCAGTGTCTTTTATGTTTGACCAGCAGAACAAGGGCAAGATCAAAAACGAAAAGATTCAAAGATGGCGACTGGAGCTTAGTTGTTTCCAATATGACGTCGTATATCGACCCGGGAAACAAAACGCTGCGGCGGATACCTTTTCAAGGAACCACTTTGCGTCAGCAATGACTGGAGAAGACCTCAAACTGTTACACAACAACCTCTGTCACCCAGGGGTCACGAGACTCCTCCATTTCGTTCGGACCAAGAACTTACCTTTTTCCTGCGAGGACGTCCGCAAAGTGGTAAACCAATGTAAAACTTGCGCTGAACTGAAGCCTAGATTCTTCAAACAGTTTTCAGGCACCCTCATCAAAGCTACCCAACCATTTCAGAGAGTAAGCATTGATTTTAAGGGGCCACTCCCATCTGCTACTCACAATAAATACTTATTAACAATGGTGGATGAGTACTCACGCTTCCCATTTGCCTACCCATGTCCCGATATGTCCTCATCCACTGTCATAAAGTGTTTCAATCAGCTGTTTTCCTTTGTTGGGATGCCAGAGTACGTCCATTCTGACAGAGGTACGTCCTTTATGTCGAGGGAGGTGCAATCCTTTCTGCACGAGAGGGGAATAGCTACAAGTAGAACAACCGCCTTTAATCCTTCAGGCAACGGACAAATTGAACGACTAAACAAAACTCTATGGAACGCTGTTACTTTAGCACTGAAAGACCTCGATCTCCCGATCTCGAGATGGGAGCTTGTCTTGAACCAGGCCCTATACTCGATTAGATCATTACTATCTACGGCAACAAACGAAACTCCACATGAGAGAGTTTTCCGGTTCAACCGGAAATCCTCCTTCGGGATATCTATCCCCACTTGGCTATCTAGCCCAGGTAGAGTGTTGCTGAGAAGAGAGAACCGATCTTCAAAGTATGATCCTCTCACGGAGGAAGTCGAATTGCTGATGTGCAACCCCCAATATGCTGTCGTACGGTTGCCCAGCGGTAAAGAGGAGACGGTCTCTCTAAGACGCTTGGCTCCCACCCCCTCCCCATCCACAACAACAAGTGAACCTTCGTTCTTCCCTCAGGGTGAGGATAATGAATATCCTCCAGAAACTCAAAACACGGAAGTACCAGTCAACACCCCTACGGTGATACAAGAAAGGAAAGAACCCCTGGTAGGCTCTGAGGACCTCCGAGCGCTTCCTCTTGAAAATACCCCACTTGACGCTCAGGAACTCACTAGTGACTCCCAAACTGTAGAACAGGATAGTCAACCCCGTTACAACTTGAGAGAGAGAAGAACCAGACCGAACTATAGAGTCTAGAGTTGTTCCTTTATTGCACTACATATGTTCTACATAAACTGGCATTGTTTATCTCTTGCTACTGATATTAGAGTTACTTTTCACTTACTTACGTACATGTCTACTTACTACACTATTTGTTAATATTTAAAACAGAAACTAGTAATTGTTTATAAGTCATACAACAGATACTGGTTTTTAGGTTTCTTTGCATCACCATTCACTATTGTTTACAAGAGAAATTAATATTTCGACACTATTTATTGATCTATTGTATTACAGGCACTGGCATTCTCTTTTATTTATGCTATTGGCCTACTATATTACTATACTTGCTATTTTAATTCTAGGCGGGGTGAATGTGGTGAAATAGTTACTATTTGTTTATGTTTGTGTAACGTCGTGAGAATGTGTTCACAACATTGATCTAGTGTGCTACAGTCCAAGTCTCTTTCGTCAGTTCATGTGTCGTTCTAGTTTAATAAAGCCTTGTTTTAGGTTACTCTTCAGTGTTCCTTTATTTCTTATTACAACAGTGATGTAGGAAATAAAGTTGCTCTTTAACCAATGTCACTTCACAGTGATGTAGGAGACAAAGTTGCTCTTTAACCAATGTCACTTCACAGTGATGTAGGAGACAAAGTTGCTCTTTAACCAATGTCACTAAACAGTGCTGTAGGATACAAAGTTGCTCTTTAACCAATGTCACTTCACAGTGATGTAGGAGACAAAGTTGCTCTTTAACCACGGTCACTTCACAGTGATGTAGGAGACAAAGTTGCTCTTTAACCAATGTCATTTCACAGTGATGTAGGAGACAAAGTTGCTCTTTAACCAATGTCACTTCACAGTGATGTAGGAGACAAAGTAGCTCTTTAACCAATGTCACTTCACAGTGATGTAGGAGACAAAGTTGCTCTTTAACCAATGTCACTTCACAGTGATGTAGGAGACAAAGTTGCTCTTTAACCAATGTCACTTCACAGTGATGTAGGAGACAAAGTTGCTCTTTAACCAATGTCACTAAACAGTGCTGTAGGATACAAAGTTGCTCTTTAACCAATGTCACTTCACAGTGATGTAGGAGACAAAGTTGCTCTTTAACCAAGGTCACTTCACAGTGATGTAGGAAACAAAGTTGCTCTTTAACCAAGGTCACTTCACAGTGATGTAGGAGACAAAGTTGCTCTTTAACCAAGGTCACTTCACAGTGATGTAGGAGACAAAGTTGTTCTTTAACCAAGGTCACTTCACAGTGATGTAGGAGACAAAGTTGCTCTTTAACCAATGTCACTTCACAGTGATGTAGGAAACAAAGTTGCTCTTTAACCAATATCACTTCACGGTGATGTAGGAGACAAAGTTGCTCTTTAACCAAGGTCACTTCACAGTGATGTAGGAGACAAAGTTGCTCTTTAACCAAGGTCGCTTCACAGTGATGTAGGAGACAAAGTTGCTCTTCAAACCAAGGTCACTTCACAGTGATGTAGGAGACAGAGTTGCTCTTTAACCAAGGTCACTTCACAGTGATGTAGGAGACAAAGTTTCTCTTTAACCAATGTCACTTCACAGTGATGTAGGAGACAAAGTTGCTCTTTAACCAATGTCACTTCACAGTGATGTAGGAGACAAAGTTGCTCTTTAACCAATGTCACTTCACAGTGATGTAGGAGACAAAGTTGCTCTTTAACCAATGTCACTTCACAGTGATGTAGGAAACAAAGTTGCTCTTTAACTAATGTCACTTCACAGTGCTGTAGGAGACAAAGTTGCTCTTTAACCAATGTCACTTCACAGTGATGTTGGAAACAAAGTTTCTCTTTAACCAATGTCACTTCACAGTGATGTAGGAGACAAAGTTGCTCTTTAACCAATGTCACTTCACAGTGATGTAGGAGACAAAGTTGCTCTTTAACCAATGTCACTTCACAGTTATGTAGAAGACAAAGTTGCTCTTTAACCAATGTCACTTCACAGTGATGTAGAAGACAAAGTTGCTCTTTAACCAAGGTCACTTCACGGTGATGTAGGAAACAAAATTGCTCTTTAACCAATGTCACTTCACAGTGATGTAGGAGACAAAGTTGCTCTTTAACCAATGTCACTTCACAGTGATGTAGGAGACAAAATTGCTCTTTAACCAATGTCACTTCACAGTGATGTAGGAGACAAAGTTGCTCTTTAACCAATGTCACTTCACAGTGCTGTAGGAAACAAAGTTGGTCTTTAACCAAGGTCACTTCACAGTGATGTAGGAAACAAAGTTGCTCTTTAACCAATGTCACTTCACAGTGATGTAGAAGACAAAGTTGTTCTTTAACCAATGTCACTTCACAGTGATGTAGGAGACAAAGTTGCTCTTTAACCAATGTCACTTCACAGTGATGTAGGAGACAAAGTTGCTCTTTAACCAATGTCACTTCACGGTGATGTAGGAGACAAAGTTGCTCTTTAACCAATGTCACTTCACAGTGATGTAGGAGACAAAGTTGCTCTTTAACCAATGTCACTTCACGGTGATGTAGGAGACAAAGTTGCTCTTTAACCAATGTCACTTCACTGTGCTGTAGGAGACAAAGTTGCTCTTTAACCAATGTCACTTCACAGTGATGTAGGAGACAAAGTTTCTCTTTAACCAATGTCACTTCACTGTGATGTAGAAGACAAAGTTGGTCTTTAACCAAGGTCACTTCACAGTGATGTAGGAAACAAAGTTGCTCTTTAACCAATGTCACTTCACAGTGATGTAGAAGACAAAGTTGTTCTTTAACCAATGTCACTTCACAGTGATGTAGGAGACAAAGTTGCTCTTTAACCAATGTCACTTCACAGTGATGTAGGAGACAAAGTTGCTCTTTAACCAATGTCACTTCACGGTGATGTAGGAAACAAAGTTGCTCTTTAACCAATGTCACTTCACAGTGATGTAGGAGACAAAGTTGCTCTTTAACCAATGTCACTTCACAGTGATGTAGGAGACAAAGTTGCTCTTTAACCAATGTCACTTCACGGTGATGTAGGAGACAAAGTTGCTCTTTAACCAATGTCACTTCACAGTGATGTAGGAGACAAAGTTGCTCTTTAACCAATGTCACTTCACAGTGATGTAGGAGACAAAGTTTCTCTTTAACCAATGTCACTTCACTGTGATGTAGAAGACAAAGTTGGTCTTTAACCAAGGTCACTTCACAGTGATGTAGGAAACAAAGTTGCTCTTTAACCAATGTCACTTCACAGTGATGTAGAAGACAAAGTTGTTCTTTAACCAATGTCACTTCACAGTGATGTAGGAGACAAAGTTGCTCTTTAACCACGGTCACTTCACAGTGATGTAGGAGACAAAGTTGCTCTTTAACCAATGTCACTTCACGGTGATGTAGGAGACAAAGTTGCTCTTTAACCAATGTCACTTTACAGTGCTGTAGGAGACAAAGTTGCTCTTTAACCAATGTCACTTCACGGTGATGTAGGAAACAAAGTTGCTCTTTAACCAATGTCACTTCACAGTGATGTAGGAGACAAAGTTGCTCTTTAACCAATGTCACTTCACAGTGATGTAGGAGACAAAGTTGCTCTTTAACCAATGTCACTTCACAGTGATGTAGGAAACAAAGTTGCTCTTTAACTAATGTCACTTCACAGTGCTGTAGGAGACAAAGTTGCTCTTTAACCAATGTCACTTCACAGTGATGTAGGAAACAAAGTTGCTCTTTAACTAATGTCACTTCACAGTGCTGTAGGAGACAAAGTTGCTCTTTAACCAATGTCACTTCACAGTGATGTTGGAAACAAAGTTTCTCTTTAACCAATGTCACTTCACAGTGATGTAGGAGACAAAGTTGCTCTTTAACCAATGTCACTTCACAGTGATGTAGGAGACAAAGTTGCTCTTTAACCAATGTCACTTCACAGTTATGTAGAAGACAAAGTTGCTCTTTAACCAATGTCACTTCACAGTGATGTAGAAGACAAAGTTGCTCTTTAACCAAGGTCACTTCACGGTGATGTAGGAAACAAAATTGCTCTTTAACCAATGTCACTTCACAGTGATGTAGGAGACAAAGTTGCTCTTTAACCAATGTCACTTCACAGTGATGTAGGAGACAAAATTGCTCTTTAACCAATGTCACTTCACAGTGATGTAGGAGACAAAGTTGCTCTTTAACCAATGTCACTTCACAGTGCTGTAGGAAACAAAGTTGGTCTTTAACCAAGGTCACTTCACAGTGATGTAGGAAACAAAGTTGCTCTTTAACCAATGTCACTTCACAGTGATGTAGAAGACAAAGTTGTTCTTTAACCAATGTCACTTCACAGTGATGTAGGAGACAAAGTTGCTCTTTAACCAATGTCACTTCACAGTGATGTAGGAGACAAAGTTGCTCTTTAACCAATGTCACTTCACGGTGATGTAGGAGACAAAGTTGCTCTTTAACCAATGTCACTTCACAGTGATGTAGGAGACAAAGTTGCTCTTTAACCAATGTCACTTCACGGTGATGTAGGAGACAAAGTTGCTCTTTAACCAATGTCACTTCACTGTGCTGTAGGAGACAAAGTTGCTCTTTAACCAATGTCACTTCACAGTGATGTAGGAGACAAAGTTTCTCTTTAACCAATGTCACTTCACTGTGATGTAGAAGACAAAGTTGGTCTTTAACCAAGGTCACTTCACAGTGATGTAGGAAACAAAGTTGCTCTTTAACCAATGTCACTTCACAGTGATGTAGAAGACAAAGTTGTTCTTTAACCAATGTCACTTCACAGTGATGTAGGAGACAAAGTTGCTCTTTAACCAATGTCACTTCACAGTGATGTAGGAGACAAAGTTGCTCTTTAACCAATGTCACTTCACGGTGATGTAGGAAACAAAGTTGCTCTTTAACCAATGTCACTTTACAGTGATGTAGGAGACAAAGTTGCTCTTTAACCAATGTCACTTCACAGTGATGTAGGAGACAAAGTTGCTCTTTAACCAATGTCACTTCACGGTGATGTAGGAGACAAAGTTGCTCTTTAACCAATGTCACTTCACAGTGATGTAGGAGACAAAGTTGCTCTTTAACCAATGTCACTTCACAGTGATGTAGGAGACAAAGTTTCTCTTTAACCAATGTCACTTCACTGTGATGTAGAAGACAAAGTTGGTCTTTAACCAAGGTCACTTCACAGTGATGTAGGAAACAAAGTTGCTCTTTAACCAATGTCACTTCACAGTGATGTAGAAGACAAAGTTGTTCTTTAACCAATGTCACTTCACAGTGATGTAGGAGACAAAGTTGCTCTTTAACCACGGTCACTTCACAGTGATGTAGGAGACAAAGTTGCTCTTTAACCAATGTCACTTCACGGTGATGTAGGAGACAAAGTTGCTCTTTAACCAATGTCACTTTACAGTGCTGTAGGAGACAAAGTTGCTCTTTAACCAATGTCACTTCACGGTGATGTAGGAAACAAAGTTGCTCTTTAACCAATGTCACTTCACAGTGATGTAGGAGACAAAGTTGCTCTTTAACCAATGTCACTTCACAGTGATGTAGGAGACAAAGTTGCTCTTTAACCAATGTCACTTCACGGTGATGTAGGAGACAAAGTTGCTCTTTAACCAATGTCACTTCACTGTGCTGTAGGAGACAAAGTTGCTCTTTAACCAATGTCACTTCACAGTGATGTAGGAGACAAAGTTTCTCTTTAACCAATGTCACTTCACTGTGATGTAGAAGACAAAGTTGCTCTTTAACCAATGTCACTTCACAGTGATGTAGAAGACAAAGTTGCTCTTTAACCAATGTCACTTCACAGTGCTGTAGGAGACAAAGGGACAAGTGTGTGTACGTAGACCAGATTGAAATCATAATCATGGTGGGTTAGAAATACAACAATCAATTCGTATTTAATGTGAAAGCGTTCCAATGTGATTCTCTTATCATTTCTGTAGTGACATTGCAATTTAGCTTTAACGGTAGGGTCTAAATAGTATTACTTTATCAAATTAGATATAATATCCGATACATGTTCTCTAAAACTAACTATAGAATTACAAATGGTAATTTATTTCACATTTGAAATTAAAGTTGTTGTTTTTTTAATTTTTTGCAGGTCAAGCTATACGAAATCTGTCTAGAATCCCTCACTAAAACATGGGACTTGGAGAAGGCTCGGGCAAAGGTGTACTGTGTCCAGGACTACTGTGGGCTATCCTGTGGTTTCTGATTCTGTGGTTCATGGTCTGGCCCATCGCCTTCTTCATTGCTTGGCTGTACGTTATTCTAATCCCATTCTCCGCCTGCAGTGAGCCGCTCAAAGTAGTGTGTGAAGCCATCCTCAAACTAGTTAAGCTCCCGTTGACATGCGCAGAGAATATGATCGCCATGAAGCCTTTATGTGGAAGAACTCCTCCATGAACTCTAGATTGACTTATACATTTATACACATTTTTGTGTTATCTCTTTGTGAATATGCGAAACTTGGGCAGAAGACAATTGATAGCTTTAGATTAAAATAAACTATGTGAATCATTAACAATTTGATTTAAGAAAATCGCCTTTCATTAAAAATGTGCAAAGCCTTCTAAGTGCCGGAATTTGTATTGCAAGGACATTCCGTAGCAGATTTAGAAGGAAATGATTTTGTCAGTTTTTTGTGTGTATAGGAATACAAAATGTTTGTCATCCAAGTCCTTGTGCCCTAAAAACGTGTTTGTATGTGTGTCACGTGACTAAAATGTACCACTAGAAATATCAGTATTTACAACGGAAAAGAGGCAGCAACCTTAACCCATTGAAGCGTGAAGTCCTCTCCCAATAACAATCATGTTATCCATAGCCTGAATAATATACTGCTGATTAACTTCTTTCTTTTTAAATGTTTCTAATTAACATATTTCTAATTAACATACTGCTGATTAACCAATTATCGATTTTCATATTTCCTTTGATTGGGCATGATGAAAGCAATGAACAAGTTGACCTAGTTTTGGAACATTGTATTGTTAGAGTGTCAACATCTTCCTGAGGGTTAGAATCTTTTGAGAACGAGGTAGAAACATCCTAAAACAACAGCCGACATCCTGAATGATCAATGTAGACAGAACAGTTGTTTAATCTGTAGACTAAGTCCTAAAACAACTCACCGACATCCTGAATGATCAATGTAGACAGAACAGTTGTTTAATCTGTAGACTAAGTCCAAAAACAACTCACCGACATCCTGAATGATCAATGTAGACAGAACAGTTGTTCAATCTGTAGACTAAGTCCTAAAACAACAGCCGACATCCTGAATGATCAATGTTGACAGAACAGTTGTTCAATCTGTAGACTAAGTTGTTTGTGACTGTTCATCTTGTATTAAGAATTATGTCTGACTGAATGAATGTCCAGGTGTACTATTTGAGTAGCCTACTTGTTATTCAACTTTTTTCTAGAAAGTATTTGTTAACATATTTATTTGCTCTATCTTATTATATACACATATGAATCATAAAATATTTATATGAAAATAAATAAATACTTTTTTTTGAAATATAAATGTTTTTTTTTTGTTTTAGTGTATTTCACAAATCAGTGAACTTGTTTTCATCTGAATCATGTACAACATCTTACAAACATCAAACAAATTTAGTTTTGAAACAACACTACATCACATTCAAATTAAATCGATAAAGTTTTAAACCAACAAAGAGTGTGTGATTTGTTATAAAAATAAAATGACATAAACATTTAATGTGTGTTCAGATATAAACACACAGTTTGTGATATAAACACACAGTTTGTGATATAAACATACAGTTTGTGATATAAACATACAGTTTGTGATATAAACATACATACAGTTTGTGATATCAATACACAGTTTGTTATATAAAAATACAGTTTGTGATATAAACACACAGTTTGTGATATAAACATACAGTTTGTGATATAAACATACAGTTTGTGATCACATATAAACATGCAATGTATTATCTGTTATAAGCATACGATGTCTAATCTGATTTAAACATAGAATGTGTAATTGTATAAAAACATAAAATAACAACATCATTTCATTTGTTTGTATCAGCATTGAGTTCACAAAACCAATTAGTAGAGTTTTATCTCTGTGTGTCATTGAAGCAGAAAAAGAAAAGACTGTTGAAAGAGATAAGTTTAATGAAGATAAGCTCAATGAAGATAAGCTCAATGGAGATAAGCTCAATGGAGATAAGCTCAATGAAGATAAGCTCAATGAAGATAAGCTCAATGGAGATAAGCTCAATGAAGATAAGCTCAATGGAGATAAGCTCAATGGAGATAAGCTCAATGAAATACATTAGTTTCTGTTTCTGTGCCCAACATGTGTCAGAGAGTGTCATGTGATCAACATGTGTCAGAGAGTGTCATGTGATCAACATGTTCCAGAGAGTGTCATGTGATCAACATGTGTCAGAGAGTGTCATGTGATCAACATGTGTCAGAGAGTGTCATGTGATCAACATGTGTCAGAGAGTGTCATGTGATCAACATGTGTCAGAGAGTGTCATGTGATCAACATGTGTCAGAGAGTGTCATGTGATCAGCATGTTCCAGAGAGTGTCAAGTGATCAACATGTTCCAGAGAGTGTCAAGTGATCAGCATGTTCCAGAGAGTGTCATGTGATCAACATGTGTCAGAGAGTGTCATGTGATCAACATGTGTCAGAGAGTGTCATGTGATCAACATGTGTCAGAGAGTGTCATGTGATCAATGTGACAGGTGGGGAAATGTGACGTGTGTTTGGCACGTTTTATGTCTAGGGGATGATTATTTTTAAAGCTATCACACCCCCACTTATCAGCATATGAATCGGGAGCAGGCACGCAACGAGACAAGCAATGAAAGATAGATACAAAAGTTAAAATAAAAGAATATTTATTTACATAAATATACATATAAGAATAAAAAGGGGGAGGGTTTGCATCTATCTCTAGTGAATAATGTGTTTAATCATCACTCTGGCACCTATTAAGAGAGTATGTCACTTTGTTCTCTGACTTAGCTGGTATTCCTGTTGATGTCGTAGCTGGCTGTGTCCTGGCTTGAGGTTCTGCAGCTGGAGGTGGCGCTCTAGCGGATAGAGGGACGCCGGTGATATAGTTCTTGTGGAGTCTCAATCCCCAAAATCTAATATCTGTAGTGGGCACAGTAGGGCGGGTGGCCGGCTACCGTGGGCACAGGGTTACTGCGGGCAGAGCTGATTTGCCGTGTGCAGCGTAGTTGACAGGATATGTCCAGTGAGTTGCAGAGGGTTGGCGTAGCTATGACGTCTCACACAGATCTGAGTCCATAGGGACGTCGCACCTAATAGCTTGATTGACAGGTGGGCTGTCGAATAGGCGGGCAATGCCGATAGCGCCAAGTGATAGAGTTGAGTAGATCTCAGTAGGCAAGTGCAGCGCTGAATAGCACTAAACACATAGGCAGTAGTTGAGTGGCGTCGAGTAGACACTGAACTGCAAATAGCAAATAAATAGGCAGACACCTGAGGGAGGCACCAGGTATTCCTCTAGGAGGGAGAATAAATGATATAGTCCAGACTCGATCGACAGCGATAGAGGAGTGAAAGGGTCTGGCTTGATTTGAATCTACTTATATACAGGCCTGGAGAATGTGGGCGGACACAGGAAATGTCCTAGGCTAAGATTTATCTTACAACTGGGTGGATTTGACTCGAGGTGGGAGTCGCACCTTGGAATATCACGCGGTGTGTTGACCAGGGTAATCTCTTAGATCAAAGAGAGACGTGAGAGAAGGGGGGGGGGATTAGCTTGCATTCAAACCAAGGTGGTGTAAACCGCGACCGTCCTTCAGACATCCGGCGGGTAAGACAAAAGAGATTGTGTGTTTACCTTTCCCCGATCAAGGGCAGATAAATGAAAGGACGCGCTTTAGCTATCTCCAATGTGGTCAACTAGGTCTAGCCTGGAGAGGAAAAGGTGGCGCGGGTGAAGAAATTGGGGTTAGGACGGGGAAATAATTAAAATAAAATAAATAAATGATGAAAAATAATAATTAATACTGTGATAATTTAGAGTGACTCTGACAGCGAGTTTTTGACTTGTCACATACGCCGCCGCCAAGATGGATCTATCGCAGAAGATCCATAAAGTGTGAGCAGACTGATGTCACTCTAACTTTAAGATCAGTGGTTATCACAGCATTAGAAAAAAAAATCTGGGAAAATAAAGGGATAGCCATGCCAGGAGGAGAGTCTGTCCAAGTTTGTCCATGGTCTACTTTCTGTCCCTGAGTACGGAGTCACCTGGGTGAAACATATGGAGTTGCTTGGGAGAGTAGATTGGGCGATTGGATGAGTAATAATTCCTTCCTGGGGCGGATTGGGGAGCGTAATTGGGGCTCAGGTGGGGTGCCCAAGGCTCGTGTGCTCGTTGGGGCTTACCTCCGAAGCCGCTGTGAGGCGCTTCTTGATGAGAGTAAGTAGTCAGCTTACCTCTGTATCGTCTGACACGATCAATGTCAGGGAAGAGTGGCCTGATAAAGAATGTGGAGTTCTGATCGAGAACGTCCCCACGAGTGCGACGATTCGGCTTACATCGTGGCTTCCTGACACGGTCAATGCCAGGGGAAGGTTGATATTGAATGGTGGCTGAGGAGCCATGGTGAGAAATGCTTTCACGAGCGCGAGGGTTCGGCTTACATCGTGACTTCCTGACACTATCGATGTCAGGGGGAGGTTGATTCGGAATGGTGGCTGAGGAGCCATGAAGAGGAGTGAGTCCACGAGAGCAAGGGTTCATCTTACCTCGGGGCATTCCGACACTGTCAATGTCAGAGGAATGTTGCATGATTTTGGCTGAGTAGCCCGGGTCAAGTAGACCTTCACAAGCGCGGGTATACGACTTAACCCGTGACCTCCCAGCAGTGTCAATGCCAGGGCGGTGTGGTTTGAGCTTCGCTGATGAGTCGGGACTGGGCGTGTTAGTGTGGCGACCAGGGCTTCCAACCTGCTGGTTGCTGCCACCTTTCTGCTTCGTCGATCTACCGACGGGCAGAGAGAAGTATGGCTTGCTGACTACTCCAAGAGGGACATATTTGGAGCCTAGAATGAAGTCATACACTGGCGTGTCCATAACGGCGGCGTCAATGGTGCCATGTACGTACCTACACTCTACGTGTACCCTCGCGACAGGTAGAACCTGCGGAGGAGTGCCACGGTCTATGGACTGGATTGTCACTGTTCCACCAGTGAGATCCGATGGGTCAATCAGCGTTCTATTTATAACCGCGCCGAACGAACAGCCTGAGTCGTAAAGGCCCAAGACTTCAACACCATTGGCCAGAATGTTCTCTATTCCCGGAGGAGAAGAGGCGGGGTGAGGTAGCACGGGTGGGAGTTCTGGTTGGCCGAGTTCAATGGCAGTGGGTTGAGAGGCCACGGCCATCGTGGAGACGAAGTATGTGTCCTCCTCCGGTTGGTCAGAAGGATCGATCGCGGAGGGTTGAGAGGCTGGCGTCACCGTAGATAGGGTCCGTGGGGCCTGCTGCTGCCGTTGTGGAGTGGGTCTACTGTCACGCGCGCCATGACGTGCGTCACGCTGAGAGTAGTTAGCCTGGTTATAGTGAGACTGGTGGTTGGGGCGGTTATTGTGGTTGTTAGGGGCTGATTGCCGGCCTGGTGCCTGGTTATGCTGGGGAGTTTTAGGAGGAAGGTTTGACGGAGCAGGAGAAGTTGGTTGGTCTGTTTGCTGGTCTATCGCGGTTGCTTTACCTTTTAAGTCCTTTCGGGCGTTCAAGTACCGGTCAGCGGCGGAAGCTATGGCAGCGGGTGCAGTTGCTTGTTGCTCCTTGACATAAACTCTGACCTCTGGGGACATGCACTCCAAAAGTTGCTCAGAGAGTATGAGGCATGCTAGGCCATCAAAAGTCTCCGGCAATTGGCTGAGGGCGTGCCACCTGACAAGGTACTTGTCCAGCCTCTCGCAGAGGTTGCCGTAGGTCTCTCTGCGTTCGAGGCGGGAACTTCTGAACTTTTTGTGGTAGGCCTCGGCGGTCAGCTCGAACTGGATAAGTAGCGCCTGCTTGAGGGCTGCGTAGTCTTCTCGCTGGCCGGAGGGAAGTTTGGAGTAAACTTCGTAGGCTTTGCCTCGGAGGCATTGGGATAGCCGGAAGCACCATTTCTCCTCTGGCAGACCGTAGAATCGTGCTACTTCCTCAAATCGGACAAGATAAACTTCGATGTTCTCTGTCTTGTCGTCGAAGTGCTCCATTGGCATGTGGGGTAGGCCGTTCAAGGAACTTTGAAAGGATGTGGGGCTAGCCGGGCGGGACTCGGAAGAAGCCTGGCGGGCGGCCTCGCTCTCTTTGTCCGCGGCTATCTTTTCTCTCGCCGTTATTTGTTGCTCTCTTTCTCGCTCGGTGACTTCCTTAGCGATAGCTATTTCAGCTTCCTTTTTACCCTTCTCTTTTATAGATAGCACGGCCAATTCGTGCTCCCTTGCTAATCTCCTTTCTTCCTTTTCGTCTTCCTTCTCCTTTCTTTTTTCTTCCCTTTCGTCTTCCTTTCTTTTTTCTTCCTTTTCGTCTTCCTTCTCCTTTCTTTTTTCTTCCTCTCTTTCAAACGCCTCAAATCGTGCTCTCACTAATTCTTTCCGTTCTGCCTCATCGTCAAATAAGGTGGCCGCGAAATCCTTCAATTCAGCTATTTTCTGCTTCATGTCAGAGTCCGCTTTCGAGCGTGTGCCGCTGGCCATAATGATGAGGGGTGGGAGATGAGAGGTACTAGGATGGTGGAGGGGCAGATAGAATGGATAGTAGGATTGAGCTAGAATTAAAGAAAGTGGGTTAGTGAAAGTGAGTCGCTGGTTATAGGAAAGAGTGCAAAAGGAATGTGGTGTCTGCCTAAGTTAATCACAAATTCCTGCAATGAAATATTACAAATAAGATGCAATAATAATAATTATCAAATATGACAGAAGTGACACTCTTGATAATGCGAAGTGATGATACTTATAAATATTTTTAAAAAAAAATATTGATATGGAATTTTAGTTATTGCTGCCTGTTCGTGCCTGCTGTACTAATGGGTTAAATCCAGGACGGGCTCGCCAAAATGTGACAGGTGGGGAAATGTGACGTGTGTTTGGCACGTTTTATGTCTAGGGGATGATTATTTTTAAAGCTATCACACCCCCACTTATCAGCATATGAATCGGGAGCAGGCACGCAACGAGACAAGCAATGAAAGATAGATACAAAAGTTAAAATAAAAGAATATTTATTTACATAAATATACATATAAGAATAAAAAGGGGGAGGGTTTGCATCTATCTCTAGTGAATAATGTGTTTAATCATCACTCTGGCACCTATTAAGAAAGTATGTCACTTTGTCCTCTAACTTAGCTGGTATTCCTGTTGATGTCGTAGCTGGCTGTGTCCTGGCTTGAGGTTCTGCAGCTGGAGGTGGCGCTCTAGCGGATAGAGGGACGCCGGTGATATAGTTCTTGTGGAGTCTCAATCCCCAAAATCTAATATCTGTAGTGGGCACAGTAAGGCGGGTGGCCGGCTACCGTGGGCACAGGGTTACTGCGGGCAGAGCTGATTTGCCGTGTGCAGCGTAGTTGACAGGATATGTCCAGTGAGTTGCAGAGGGTTGGCGTAGCTATGACGTCTCACACAGATCTGAGTCCATAGGGACGTCGCACCTAATAGCTTGATTGACAGGTGGGCTGTCGAATAGGCGGGCAATGCCGATAGCGCCAAGTGATAGAGTTGAGTAGATCTCAGTAGGCAAGTGCAGCGCTGAATAGCACTAAACACATAGGCAGTAGTTGAGTGGCGTCGAGTAGACACTGAACTGCAAATAGCAAATAAATAGGCAGACAATCGAGGGAGGCACCAGGTATTCCTCTAGGAGGGAGAATAAATGATATAGTCCAGACTCGATCGATAGCGATAGAGGAGTTAAAGGGTCTGGCTTGATTTGAATCTACTTATATACAGGCCTGGAGAATGTGGGCGGACACAGGAAATGTCCTAGGCTAAGATTTATCTTACACGTGGGTGGATTTGACTCGAGGTGGGAGTCGCACCTTGGAATATCACGCGGTGTGTTGACCAGGGTAATCTCTTAGATCAAAGAGAGACGTGAGAGAAGGGGGGGGGGATTAGCTTGCATTCAAACCAAGGTGTCGTAAACCGCGACCGTCCTTCAGACATCCGGCGGGTAAGACAAAGAGATTGTGTGTTTACCTTTCCCCGATCAAGGGCAGATAAATGAAAGGACGCGCTTTAGCTATATCCAATGTGGTCAACTAAGTCTAGCCTGGAGAGGAAAAGGTGGCGCGGGTGAAGAAATTGGGGTTAGGACGGGGAAATAATTAAAATAAAATAAATAAATGATGAAAAATAATAATTAATACTGTGATAATTTAGAGTGACTCTGACAGCGAGTTTTTGACTTGTCACAATCAACATGTGTCAGAGAGTGTCATGTGATCAACATGTGTCAGAGAGTGTCATGTGATCAACATGTGTCAGAGAGTGTCATGTGATCAACATGTGTCAGAGAGTGTCATGTGATCAACATGTGTCAGAGAGTGTCATGTGATCAACATGTGCCAGAGAGTGTCATGTGATCAACATGTTCCAGAGAGTGTCATGTGATCAACATGTGTCAGAGAGGGTCATGTGATCAACATGTGTCAGAGAGTGTCATGTGATCAACATGTTCCAGAGAGTGTCATGTGATCAACATGTTCCAGAGAGTGTCATGTGATCAACATGTGTCAGAGAGTGTCATGTGATCAACATGTGTCAGATAGTGTCATGTGATCAACATGTGCAAGAGAGTGTCATGTGATGAACATGTTCCAGAGAGTGTCATGTGATCAACATGTGTCAGAGAGTGTCATGTGATCAACATGTGCCAGAGAGTTTCAAGTGATCAACATGTTCCAGAGAGTGTCAAGTGATCAACATGTTCCAGAAAGTGTCAAGAGATCAACATGTTCAAGAGAGTTTCAAGTGATCAACATGTTCCAGAGAGTGTCAAGTGATCAACATGTTCCAGAGAGTTTCAAGTGATCAGCATGTTCCAGAGAGTGTCTAGTGATCAACATGTTCCAGAGAGTTTCAAGTGATCAACATGTTCCAGAGAGTGTCAAGTGATCAGCATGTTCCAGAGAGTGTCATGTGATCAACATGTGCCAGAGAGTGTCATGTGATCAACATGTTCCAGAGGGTGTCAAGTGATAAACATGTGCCAGAGAGTGTCAAGTGATCAGCATGTTCCACAGGGCGTCATGTGATCAACACTAATAAGACAGAAAACACTAATAAGACAGAAAACACTAATAAGACAGAAAACACTAATATGACAGAAAACACTAATAAGGCAGAAAACACTAATAAGACAGAAAACACTAATAAGACAGAGAACACTAATAAGACAGAAAACACTAATAAGGCAGAAAACACTAATAAGGCAGAAAACACTAATAAGACAGAGAACACTAATAAGACAGAAAACACTAATAAGGCAGAAAACACTAATAAGGCAGAAAACACTAATAAGACAGAAAACACTCATAAGACAGAAAACACTAATAAGACAGAGAACACTAATAAGGCAGAAAACACTAATAAGACAGAAAACACTAATAAGTCAGAGAACACTAATAAGGCAGAAAACACTAATAAGACAGAAAACACTAATTAGGCAGAAAACACTAATAAGTCAGAGAACACTAATAAGGCAGAAAACACTAATAAGACAGAGAACACTAATAAGGCAGAAAACACTAATAAGACAGAAAACACTAATAAGGCAAAAAACACTAATAAGACAGAGAACACTAATAAGACAGAGAACACTAATAAGACAGAAAACACTAATAAGACAGAAAAAACTAATAAGGCAGAAAACACTAATAAGACAGAAAACACTAATAAGACAGAAAACACTAATAAGATAGAGAACACTAATAAGACAGAGATTACTTATAAGACAGAAAACACTAATAAGACAGAAAACACTAATAAACAGAAAACACTAATAATACAGAGAACACTAATAAGGCAGAGAACACTGATAAGACAGAAAATACTAATAAGACAGAAAACACTAATAAGACAGAGAACACTAATAAGGCAGAAAACACTAATAAGACAGAAAACACTAATAAGACAGAAAACACTTATAAGGCAGAAAACACTAATAAAACAGAAAACACTAATAAGACAGAAAACACTAATAAGACAGAGAACACTAATAAGACAGAGAACACTAATAAGACAGAAAACACTAATAAGACAGAAAACACTAATAAGGCAGAAAACACTAATAAGACAGAAAACACTAATAAGGCAGAAAACACTAATAAGACAGAAAACACTAATAACAAGTGCCAGAGAATGTCATGTGATCAACATGTGTCAGAGAGTGTCAAGTGATCAACATTTGCCAGTGAGTGTCAAGTGATCAACATGTACCAGAGAGTGTCAAGTGATCAACATGTGCTAGTGAGTGTCAAGTGATCAACATGTTCCAGAGAGTGTCAAGTGATCAACATGTGCCAGTGAGTGTCAAGTGATCAACATGTGCCAGTGAGTGTCAAGTGATCAACATGTGCCAGTGAGTGTTAAGTGATCAACATGTGCCAGTGAGTGTCAAGTGATCAACATGTGCCAGTGAGTGTCAAGTGATCAACATGTGCCAGAGAGTGTCAAGTGATCAACATGTGCCAGTGAGTGTCAAGTGATCAACATGTGCCAGTGAGTGTCAAGTGATTAACATGTTCCAGAGAGTGTCAAGTGATAAACATGTGTCAGAGAGTGTCAAGTGATAAACATGTGCCACGATGGACGATGTTATGTCGCTACCATCTCGAATCTAAAATTTAGCCAAATATAAATTCTTAGTAAATATAAAGTCAACTTTGAGGCTGGGGCAGTAAATGTTACCAAAAATAGCCCCCGTCCACGACCATCAACTATAAAGCAAAAGATTGGTAGATAAATAGGCGGGTCAGGCAGTATCGACAATAAATACAATTGACTTCTCCCCATCTATCTTAATCCTTATGATGTGCTTGTGGGCGGGGGGGGGGGGGATTTAAGGTAGCCACTTGTGTAAGAGAGCCTGATTCATTGTTTTATAAAAACTGTCAAGAAAATACTCATATTAAGAATTCTACAGATTTTTCTCTGCTATCAGCTGTATAAGTATTTATAAGAGACCAATTTTCCTCAAAAAAATGTTAACACACACACTCTTACAATAGATTTTCCGACAAGGATTACCCATTTTTTTAATTAATATAAAGAGATAGAACTAAATATACTTTGAATATAATTACTATTATTTAAATAATAAAACTCTTATTAGTTTATTAACATTTAAAAACCGAGACCTTTTGTTATAGCGATAACGACGATTGGTTTTGTTTAAACCCCTGAAGTGACGCGCACAATGCCCATAGCCCTTCTACCTCTTCTCACTCCCACTTCAAGGATTTCTCGCGGGTAGATGTCAACTTGGTCGTAAAAACAAAAAATTGGGTTCTAAAGATTAGTAGAAAGCATTATTTAAACAGCTGTATATATATATATATGAGCTTGCGCTCCCAGAGCTATTTTTATATGTAATTTTGTTCGTCTACTTTTATAGGTCAGAGCTATTTTATGTATTCTATTTTTTATGGGCTAGTGCCCAGAATTAATATTTTTACTTCCGCTTTTTGTTATATGGGTTAGGGCGGGTAGTATAAATAGTTAAATCCATGCTACATTCTGTACAGTTGACCAGCGGTCAGTAAAGTATATCGCTGTCTGTGTGACAGTTTCTGATCTTAGTGATCTTGCGTATGATTATTTAATCATTGTTATATTTCTGTACCTGGGATGGCCTGCTATTTTTACTGTTGTATCAAATATTGCTGCTATAACTGCTGTAATCTCTGCTGCATTTATTACTGCTATTTTTATTGTTGCTGTAGATCTAGGGAATCTAGTGTTATTTTGTTTCTGTACTGTTAACTGTAGTGTTGCTTTAGTTGGCTTAGAGCTCGTGGCTTAGTCTGTTCTTAGTGAATAGTAAGGTACACTTTAGTGTATACTAGCCTGACATTACCAGCGGCCTGCGAGTCTAAGTTTGTGTTTACTAATCTAGTGGATTGGATTTAGGAGAATGTTAGACTTAGCTAATGATCCTTTCAAGTTTTTTTCTCTTTCGCTACGAAAATAAAATTAGTTTTGCGAAAATGGGTTTACCCGAAGCCGATACATACATATCTATTAAAAACGAAAAGAGCGATAGCTTTGTTAAATGAATGGGATTATAAAGTGAACAATTAAACGAAATAATTTTTAGTACGCGATTCATGAATGAATATAGATCTAGGCCTATCTCAACTCGGCTTCGCAGCTTTCGTAAACGAATGAGTCGAATGTATTAAAAATGCTTTAGAAAACCAAATTTGAATGTTAATTTGATCAAAATATGAAATGAATGGACTATAATTAGTATGTTCATGTGTTATAGTATAAAACTATCTGTGCGAAGAGAAGTTTTATCATCTTTAGACCAAGGCATGGGTATTGTCTAATGAAAGAATGTTCGTCAGGAAATCTGTAGTCACAGATATAAGGAACTTATTTATGTAAAAAATGGTTTTGAAGCACAAATTTGAAGGTTAATTTTATTATATAATGAAATCAATGAACCTTTCTTTGTATTTTCATGTGTCAAAGTAGAAAACTATCTGCGCCAAGTGTATTTCTTAAAATTTGATCTAGATCTAAATCCTTTCGATCTTTTCTCATGTCAACATTGTAAACATGGCCTAGATCCATAAATACTATAGCTTTAATAGAGTCGGACAACTTTATTTTTTTTAGGGTCTTACGTTTGTTTTAGAGCTACATACATACACTACGGTCTAAGTTAGTACCTAAGGAACATTTCTGCCAAGTTTTATCAAGATTGGTCAAGCGGTTTTGATTTCTATTAGTCACATAAATACATACATTCATACATACATACATACATACATACATACATACATACATACATACATACATACATACATACTTACATACATACATACATACATACATACGCCTTACTTTATACTTTATAGTATAGATATGATTGATTATTGATTTGTTTTTTATGTAAATGAAATTACATTTTGTCTTATTTAATTTTAATTAAAGTTTGTTCTTGCTTTCATTTAGTTTCAGTTAGTTAGTTTAGTCTGGTTGCTTAGGCGACTCTAGCCCCTTGGTCGCAGACCGAGGTGCACAGATTGAGCCCACCCAGTAGAGCTAACGTCTGCATACTGCTGGTTATATAAATAATTTATGTTGAGCAGAGAAAAGGTCTCTCTCAGCGCCTCATGACCTGCTCACACACACACACACACACACACACATATATATATATATATATATATATATATATATATATTAGGGGTGCACGGGATAGTAGCTCCTGTAAAATATTCGGCTTTTTTTTTCACTATTCGGACATATTCGGCTCCAGCCGAATATCACTGTAGGATAGTTGGCCGAATAGTAAAAAGTACACCTTGTACCTATTTATTATGCTTAATGTGGACATCGTTACATTAATGTATGTATTAACGTTTATATTAAAACATAATAGAGTGGTCAAAAATAGGGCCTATATGAATATGCACCAAACATCTTTCATTATAAAGAAAACGTGTTAATATAAATAGAAATGAAACTTGACATTATAAATACGCTTTAAATACAGAGTAGCAATGGCTGGTACATTTTTTCATTTTGTCATGACCCTTGAGTGGGTTAGTTAACATATTAAGATGTTATATTCCTTGACTGCGTCACGTTGACCAGAAGTCTGCCTAATAGAATATGCATCCTCCGTTTGGGACCCCTCAACTCAAGAAAACATTAAGAAACTGGAACAGACACAAAATACAGCAGTGAGATTCATAACAAACGAATATTCACATTTGACTAGAGTAACACCTTTAGTAAAATCACTAAATTTAGAAAGCAGTAGACTCAAAAGTAAAGTAGCAATTATACATAAAACACTGAACCATAATCTTCAAATACAAAAACAAAATTTAATAAAATACTCTGAAAGACACAAAGATAAAGGTACATTCCTCGTCCCATATGCTAGGACAAATTTGTACAAATACTCCTTCTTCCCTAGTGCTATTAGAGCATGGAATGGGTTGCCTGAGCTAGCCAGGAAAACCAGTGACTTGGCAGAATTTAAGTCATTGGTTAAAATGCATGACTAAATGCATGATGCGTAGGACGTAATCATCTTCTTTTTTGAAGTAACGTCTGTATTATATAAGATAAGATAAGATGGCTGTGCAGGTATATCTCCAGAGGTAGAGATGAACAACTCTCACCCCTTTTTTATTTGTTTAGTCCACGGCGTGATGGTTATTGATAGACAGGTGACCACAAGTCAAATACGATGGACGTAGTTACTCTCTAGAGGTCGCGCGAGGGAAGTTTGTGTTACTTGGTAGCTAATCTTACGTAGGGGCTGAACTTCAAGCCACACCTCTACAGGGACAATCAGTTTGCTTATTTGGAGAAAAATATCAATCACGTGGCTGGACTACAGTCCACACCTCTTCAGGAATGCCTAGTTTGCTTACTTGGATATAAATCTCAATTAGAAAGCTGGACTAAAGATCACACACTTAAACTAGTAACCTTTTGCTACACAGAACACAAACTGCGAGATTTCATAGTCCCGGAAACCAATAACTAATTATTTTGTAGAACAAAAGTACAAGGCTCAGATGTGTGTATATTAGCGTAAAAGACACGACCAGGCCTATCTTTAAAGGGAGGGCTAAACATCTCCTATTCCTTATTTTACTTGTTTATTCCTTGACACTCAATTTATTGATAGACATTGACCATTTTTAAGTCAAATAGGATAAACAAAACGTGCTAACAAAGCATACTGACACTGTCAATAAAACGGTTAAATTACTTTTCCTAACGTGTTAACGTGAATATTACTCCTGCGTAAAGTGTCTTGATGTGATAACGGTATTCTTAATAACTTGAGAGTGTCAAGTAGCTCCTCGTTATTACTGGGTTGTTGTTTTTAACTTACGATGCGTATAATCCTAATAAGTAAGGAAGATGTTTGTTACATACTTTGCACAATAATATAAAACAAAGATGTGTGTGTGTGTGCCTGTATTTTTTGCCTTGTATTATTGAATTATTAACTTACGGAAAACCTTACAATAAAGTTTGAAATCGCATAAAAGGAATTGATCCAAAGCACCGCAATGACATCTAGCAAACTAAAAAATAATTTGCTGGAGTGTTAATAAACACTTGACCACTGTAACTAGTGTACGGGTATAATAGATCTACATGCTTGACTGACCATGCCAATGTGTTATTTTGTTTTACCTGACCGCTCAACATTATTGCATATGCCCAAGGAAAACAAAAAAGCGTGATGGCCAACACAATCAACTATTAACACTACACTTGGACTATATATGTAGGCTCACTAAGTCTATATTTGACTACGTTATCATAATTAGTCGAACACACAGTCTATTTTGTTTTTTGTGTAGGGAGGGTGTGGATGAGTTTTTTTTTCTTTCTATATTCGGTTTTTCTAATGCTCTTAGATTTCTATAACTGTAGATTTAAACATAGATCTAAAAAATAGACCAGACTACAATTTAATCTTTGCTTCTCATCTAGGCCAGAGACTGTGTAAGAAAGTAAAGCAGTAAAGACGGTGCGGTAAATGTGAGTCCTCGAGAATGTAGCTATACGAGTCCAGGACAGTAAGGCAGTAAAGACGGTGCAGTAAATGTGAGTCCTCGAGAATGTAGCTATACGAGTCCAGGACAGTAAGGCAGTAAAGACGGTGCGGTAAATGTGAGTCCTCGAGAATGTAGCTATACGAGTCCAGGACAGTAAGGCAGTAAAGACGGTGCGGTAAATGTGAGTCCTCGAGAATGTAGCTATACGAGTCCAGGACAGTAAGGCAGTAAAGACGGTGCGGTAAATGTGAGTCCTCGAGAATGTAGCTATACGAGTCCAGGAAAGTAAGGCAGTAAAGACGGTGCGGTAAATGTGAGTCCTCGAGAATGTAGCTATACGAGTCCAGGAGTAAACAGAGACTTGTAATGTATAATAAAAATTGGAGTTCACCAAGAGTCTTAACCAGGATTCGAACACGGGACTTCAGGTTCCAAATGCTTTACCCCTCAGTCACAGCATCTCCATTTATACATATAGTGTACACTTATATGTTTTAGAATAATAATAAATCTTGGAGTTTTCTTCGACTCAACACTATCTTTCGACCCACACATAAATCAGCTCTGCAAAGGTCTTTATCTGCAGCTGCGCAGATTAGGCCAGATCCGACCATATTTAACAACGGAGTCAACAAAAACGCTAGCTGTGGCATTCATACTCTCCCGCCTTGACTACTGCAACGCCGTGCTAGCAGGTATACCTGATGACAAAATAGCCAAGCTGCAACGTATACAGAACAACGCCGCTCGAATAGTCCTTAAAAAAACTAGACAAGATTCTGCTACTACGCTCTTGCGCACGCTCCATTGGCTTCCCGTGAAAGCGAGAATCGATTACAAGGTCGCCACACTTTGTCATCAGTGTATATATAACAATCAGATGCCCTTGTACCTTAGCGAACTGATTACTCCATATGTCCCCCAGAGAACCCTGCGCTCAATGGACTCAACGCTTTTAGTAGTGCCACGTTTCTCCCTCAAAAGCTACGGTCTGCGTGCTTTTTCAGTTCACGGACCAAAGGTTTGGAACTCACTCCCCATTGATCTCAGACAGACAACATGCTATACCACTTTTAAGAAGAACATTAAGACCTACTTGTTTAAAACTTTTTTAGATTAACTGTTATTACGGCAGTTGTGTTTATGTTTGTAATGTTGTTACAGCGCCTTGAGCCTACATTTTGTTTGTTAACAGCGCTTTATAAATAAAATTATTATTATTATTATTATTATTATTATTAATCTATTCTGTGGCATTTTACGTCTCGTGAGACGATCTTTTCCCTTTGCAACTTCTTGTGTGACTAAAGAGGCCAATCCTTGATACACAGCTGCGATCACAGGTTGGGCATATAAAATCACCAGGCGCCATTGCATTTTCACCCTTCTTTCTGCTTCTGTTGTGTATGACATCTGCAATCTGTGACCCTTCCTTTATGCTCTCTCTCCATGTGGATCTGTCCAGTGCCACCTCTTCCCAGTTGCCAGTGTCGATTTTGAAGAGCTTCATGTCGCGTTTGCATACATCCGTATAACGTAAAAGTGGGCGACCAGCGGCTCTCCTGCCTTCAATTAGATCGCCATACAGGATGTCCTGTGGAAGTCGACCTACTGGCATTCTACGAACGTGGCCAAGCCAGCCAAGGCGTCTGCTGCTGATAACAGAGCGGATGTCCTGGTATCCTGCTCTATGTAGCACTTCCTCATTTGTTATCTTATCTTGCCACCTTATTTTAAAGATCCGCCTTAGGCATCGGAGGTGGAAGACATTCAGCTTTTTTTCCTGCCATGAGTAGGTTGACCATGTTTCACTTCCGTACAGCAAGGTGCTCAACACACAGGTCCGGTAGACTAGGGCTTTAGTACTGCTAGTCAGCAATATGTTGTCCCAGACTCTTTTCTGCAACCGTGACATGGTGGTCATTGCCTTGGCTATCCTGTTGTTTATGTCTTTATCCAGTAGAGTGTTGTTGGATATGATGGAGCCAAGGTAACAAAAGTGATCAACAATTTCTAGTGGTTGACCATTAATGCTTACTTGAGGTGCAGTGTTTGTGTTTTGGACAAGTATCTTAGTCTTGCTTTGACTGATGTTTAAGCCGAACTTCTGGCAAGCAGCAGATAGTTTGTCAACCATGGACTGTAGCTGAATATCAGAATCAGCCACAATAGCTGCATCATCAGCATACAGGAGTTCCCTGACGAGTAGCTTCCTAACCTTGGTTTTTGCCCGCAGCCTTGATACATTAAATAGTTTTCCAGAGGATCTTGTATGGAGAAACACACCTTCGTTTATGTCGCTGTACGCATAATGCAGTAGACAGGAGAAGAATATGCCAAACAGAGTAGGTGCGAGCACACATCCCTGCTTGACACCACTGCAAACCTCAAAAGGTGCTGATTGGGCTCCATTGAATTTGACAGTACATTTAGTTTCCTCGTGAAAACATTCAATTAACTTCAGTAGTTTGGGAGGGCAACCTATTTTCCTCAGGAGTTTGAAAAGGCCACTTCTGCTGACCATGTCAAAAGCTTTAGTCAGATCGACAAAAACAATGTAAAGGGGTCTGTCTCTCTCTCTGAATTTCTCCTGCAGTAGTCGTAGAGAAGATATCATGTCTATAGTGGACCTACCACTCCTGAATCCACACTGAGACTCTGGGTAGACTCTAGAAGCTATCACTTGCAGCCTGGATAGTGCCACTCTAGCAAAGATCTTGCCCACTATACTGAGGAGAGAGATACCCCTATAGTTGTTGCAAGCACTCCGATCCCCTTTGTTCTTGTATATTGTGACTATAGTTGCGTCACGCATGTCCTGTGGGACATGACCTGTTTCCCAACAGCGGCAGAGGAGAATATAGAGTTCAGGGAGCAGGAGTGATTCGTTGACTTTCACTACTTCCACTGGGATACCATCACTCCCAGGAGATTTTCTATTTTTTAAGCAGTTAATGGCTTTTTTGAGGTCACTAAGGCTCGGAAGCTCATCTAGGCATTCCAGTACTGGAAGATCTGGTAGAGAAGCCAGGGCAACATCGTCTACTGTATTCTGTGTGGCATAGACTTCGAGGTAGTGTTCTGTCCATCGTTCTAGCTGCTTGGTTTGATCTGTAATTTTTTCTCCTGATTTGGATAGAAGGGGGGCAGGCTTAGACACTGCTGGACCCAGGGCCGCTTTAATGATATCAAATAGAGCTTTGCTATTTCCTGAGTGGAGACTGTCTTGGATTCTGTTGCAGGTATCCCTCCAGAAGTTGTTAGCACATTTTCTAGCCATTTGTTTTGCCTCTTTATTAGCACTTTTGAAGGCCTCCAGAGATTTTGGATTAGGCTTTGTCTTGTGAGCGAGGTGTGCAGATCGTTTTTTCTCGATGCAAGGTTCCATATGTGCTAGATTCGCCTCAAACCAGTCTACATTTTTGTGTTTTTGAGGCCCAAAGGCGGTGATTGCCGAACTGTAGATTACGTCTCTTAATTTCTCCCATCTGATCGAGATGTCTTCTTCATCACTTAACGAGGGGATTGAACTTTTCAGGAGCTCGCCAAAGAGTGCACACTTCTCTGGGTCACCTACATGGTTGACGTTAATTCGCCTAGTTCTGGGTTGAGTGGAATGGCTTTCCCCCATTAATCTATTAGGTAATCTGTTACATGTAATAATTAGAAAAAAAAAATTATTCTTCTAACAAAATTAGATAAATTGGCAACACGAAAAAAAAAATTATTGACCTAGTTTAAGTACACATGACTTAATATCACAGGCGGATTCAGGGGGGGGGGGCGGAAGGGGCGATCGCCCCCCCCCCCCCACTCGGCCGACCCCCCCCCCTCCACCCGGACGATTTTTAGTATAGAGTTCACACAATTTGTATACGAATTTATTACTTATGTTAATAATATATACAAATTATTTTTATTTCAAACTATTTTCAAATTATTTCCCCCCCCCTCTAGTATGTTGGCCGATATGGTGGGGTCGGGAGGGGGCGATTGCATCAATCCCACCCCCACCCCCTAAATTTTCGAGTGGGGGGCGGTCCAATTTATTTGTAGAAATCAGAGCTTACTAACAGAATCAATTAAAATATCTATATGATTAAAACTTGTTATTGGTATTTTAACCAATCTTTATATTATGTCGTTCTCCTGTTGGCCGATTTGGGGGAAGGGGGCGAATACCTCTACACCTAAAACCTTTGAGTGGGGGGGAAGTCCTAGTTTTATAGAGTAATCATAGTTTGTGAACGAACTGGCTGCCTGGTCGTAAAGTTTGCGCGCTGGACTGTCGTTTGGATTTATCGATAGTCCCTGGTTCAAACCCTGCCCGCTCCCATCCCCCGTCGTCCTGCGGGAAGTTTGGACTAGGAAGTAAACTATCTTCAACTCTGAAGGAACATCCGAAACATGTAAAACATTTTACAAACAAACAAATTAGTTGAATTAATATATACATTTTATATTATGTCGCTCCCCTTCTGATTTTTAGGCCGATCCGGTGGGGTAAGGGGGGGGGGGCGATTGCATGTACTGTACTCTAACCCTCTGAGTGGGGAGGCGGTCCTAATTTTATGGAGAAATAATAGTTTTTGAACAAAATTAGTTGAATATCTATATAATATAAACTACGTATTGATATGTGAACCCACTGTATATTATGTCGCACCACACTCTAATCTCAAATTTCATGACTAGTAAATATAAAATGAAAAAGTGTTGTACCAGGTGAGAGGGGCGATACATGTAATCGCCTTTCCCCCATCGGACAAACCAATACTTTTTCTTTTTGTATAATAGTTAAGAAATTACAAAATAAAAAAAAAATATGTCACTAATATAATTAATACATGCTATAAATTAAAATTCTTATATCGAGTCGACCCACCCTATTCTTTAATGCCAAATACAATCCTTAGCAGAAATTATAAAAAAGGAGCGAAGATTAATCATTTTCAATCTACCGCCCCTCCCTATTCAAGGCAGAGTTTATGTAATTTCACAAGAATTTATCATAATTATTTTAAGAAAGACTTTGCTTTGGAAAAAAGTTAGAATTCAAAACGAAATTTTTCAGTATAAGAGTCACGATTGAGATGAGTTCTAAAACTCAGATAATCTTTTTCTAGTCGCCTTTTCCCAACCTTTACTCATTCTGATATTTTTCTAGTTAAATAAATTTGGTCTACAGCTCACTATTTATGCTTGAATTTTACTGAATATTATTTATCGAATATTTTTTTTTCGGCGGCGATCCTCAAAGCCTTAATCTGAATATGTGTGGTATCTAATCTTTTTAAGGAACAAATCGGTTTTATTTGCAAAGAATTAGGGGCCTATTCATTCATATTGGAATATTTTTTCAATATTATTCAAAAGGGCATTTATAATAGGATGAATAATGAGCTTTAGGTCAAGAGAATGCGTTTCTTCTGTGAAGAATGCAAGAAAACGCTTTTGGCGTCGGGGCTTCGCCCAGAACCCCACTGGGGAAGCTTACAGCGCTCCCCACAGACCCCCAGGCTTGCAAGAGAAAGGTTGAGAAACACTGCTTTATTTTATTCTCATATATACATGAGACAGTTCAGGTGGAGGTCGATCGGTGGGAGCCACAGGCGGCTGGGAGCGTGTTCCCCACGAAGCCACCCGCATTGTTTTCCTTCGGTGCCGCTTTCTCTTTCTCCAGTTGATTGACATTCATCTATGCCAATGAAAATGATGATGGCAGGCGTACAAATGCTTTGTTGGTGGTTTTCTTGGCATTTAAATACACTTTGTTATGCGCCTCTCATATAGTTTATGCTTAACTTGTGGATGCAGTTGTAAAGCTTCGAATTTACATTACATTAGGAACAAACGCTTCAGTTCATAACAGACTTCAGTTTCTTCATTTGTCTCTTTCCTTTCAATTCGGTACATCCCGTTGAGATCGTCGCAGCAATCGTTGTCAGTTGTCAGTTGTCACGTTTCTCGTCTAGAAAGTCACGCCCACAAGACTTGCCCACAACACAGACACAGACGGCGCTCTAATCCCCAGCGTCTCCGTCACCACTGTTTGTGCAGCAAGTCCTAACCATGCAACTTCTTCACCAACGAGTCTACAGGCAACTGCTCCTTCACCAACGAGTCTACAGGCAACTGCTCCTTCACCAACGAGTCTTTTCCTTATTTCGCTTGAGACACCATTTTATCTCCTGTTAATTTGTTCACACATTCCATCAATACCTTCATGTATCTTGCCAATGAGCTCATAAATATCCGGTTTAATTTCAAATAAGTAGGTATCCGGATCTTCGTATTCATCGATCAGGGCTTGCCGGAGACGAGCTGTAAGCACCTCCTTGCTACCACCAAGCTTCAGATATCGGTAACGAAGTTCCCGCCTTAGCTCTTTAACTAAGATACTAGTTTCAAATATGTCATTGTGATCAAATCCTACCTCCTCTCGTTGAGTCGCCTATAATTCCACTTCGACACTAATGTTGTAATGACACAAGATGCGTAGAAGTTGATGTGAATCGGGTTTTTCCTAAGTAATGTGACGAGTAAGAACAGAGTAGGATTATGAACAAGAAGAATAACGGACAAGACGCCTAAGAGGACGACGCTAGGCTAGCGACGACAGAGGACTGTGCCCTTTTTATTGTTTATTAAATTGTTGAAGTTATCAGCCTGCGTTATTAAGTATATTCTTGATTCATTCTGTTGTTGTGTCATATGGACTCGCATGCACCAGTAACATATATATACTCATCAACAAAATAGACCATCAACAGATGTGGCGACCCACGACGGCCAGGGCGTCATTTTGATCTACAATCTAGTTAACTTCGTGTTCTGGATATATCTATCTACAATTCTACACTTGGCGAAGTACACTGGAGAAGTACTGGATTAACATTCGTTTATTTCTACTAGATCTACCCTACGTCTGTGCTAATTATCTGGACTGCAGCTGGATTTTGGCATCTTTGTTCCAGTGGATCTAGACTTTCTATTAGAGAAAATTCGAAACCGTTACCAGCGTCTAGCTTTGTCAGCCATGTTGGATATTTTTAGATTGAACTTGGATCTATATTGACTAGATCTATATCTATTGTGTCTGAATCCAGAACTATTTCGTCCGTGTAAGTGATTTAGGGCAGTCCGTCGTCAGTATACCTCTACCTATATACCTCAAGAGTGAAGATACCTCATTTTGTCAGGTTTATCTGTTTATTGTGAGTACGGAAAGTCATCTGAGTCTACATATCTAGTATCTACAAGCTGACCGTTGGATCGAGTCACCTTGTCAGGTTTGTTTTTCAAGCTATTAATTGACTGTTGCAGTGTTGCTGAGCTTACAATCTAATCTACACACGAGTGATGGTATACCCTACTACCACACTGCGTGACCATCTAATCAACTTGTAAAGTTGACTAATTTATATTCATCAAAAGAGAGAGTTGGACTTAGTCATTTTTTTTTACCTCTCTTGAGACAGCACCACCAGCTTGTCTCAGTATTGACTTATGTTCCTGACCTGAAGACAGAAGCCAGCACCATACCAACAGATCATCAAGTGGAACCGGAACCTTGGAACCTGACCAGAGGACTTTATCTGAGAACCGTACCATACTGTGGCAGCACCAGGAGAGATTGGCCTAACTCAGTACTGCCTGTCGAATAGCCATTGTGGGAGCACACCTTGCCTTGCCTAAGACTAAGACAGTGGGGAACTTGTGTGGAACTGACCGTTGTAGCTCCGTGGACTGAACAAAGGGGATCTAACTAAAGATAAGTTTATTTTTTTCTCTCCATTATTATTAAATTAAGTCTATTAGGGACAGTAGATCTTTGTTAAGAGCAGGTTGCCTGATAAGGGCGTCATTATAGGACACATTAGAAAGTGGACCTGCTCCATTTAATAAAGTCTCGATGATTGTTTAGATTGTCTTGTTTTGTTCGTATCCACGTACATTTTATTTTTTTTAGAAGTCAAGTGAAGTTATCTTTATTTGTCTCTTTCAGTGTATACTTCCTCTAAAAAGTCTCATCTCATTAGAATAGATTTATTTTTTTTGTGTCTTATTACGTTTATTTTACATTATTCTTATTATATATTAGTAATTTTATCTTAAGTAGATAAGGTAAGCCACGTTTAATCTAGATTATAAATTCTAGATTGTTTCCAGGTATTAACTAAATTGTTATACCTATGAGAGCCTTAGATCTATTTTATCCTGAGGACAACTGAGTCTAAGGAGTAATTATTTATATATAGATCTTTTGTCCCGATTAATTGGTTGACATTATTTTATAGATGTGTTTAAACACAGTATAATTGGTCAGAATAAAATTTTTTGTCAGTATCACTGGATTGTGATTTACTGTTGGAGGTATAATATTGATTTATCTATTTGAAGTTGTATTGAAGTTGTATTGAATCTAGACTAGTGACTAGAATAGTCCTAGGGGTATTTATTGGCAAGAAGTAAGTCTATTGAATTAAGTATTGAGGTATTGATATTTGTTTATGTGGTCTAAAGTAAGTCCACTGAATTAAGGTGATATAAAATTTTGAGTTGTATTCAAGTATTGTGGCTGTGAGTAAGTCCACTGAGGTAATATTTGTTAATATAACATTGAGCAAAGGTATTTAAATATATATATATTACAAGAAGTATTTGAAAGTGAGTTTTTGTGAAAACTAAATTGGGATATTTAGGCCAATAGGGAGGCCATATCAAAACTATATCGAGACATTGTTTAAAATAAAATAAGCATAATGGCAACAGCTCCAAACTTTGATTATATGGAGACTTTTCGCCAGCAAATTATTACTGAGGCTAAACAGCTAGAACTTAAAGGGAAGGACCTAACTAGCTATGTGCAGCAAATGGTGACAATAGAGAGAGATAGAATAGATAAAGAAAGAAGAGAAGAAACAGAGCGTAGAGAGAAAGAAAAGGATAGGGAAGCACAATTAATAAAAGAAGAAGCAGATAGGAAATTACAATATGATCTTGAGAAATTGAGAATTGAAGCTGAACAAAATAAACAAAAAGTTAATAGCACTAATACTAATGATAGATCTAATACTAATACTACCAATGCCCCAGACAATCACATTGAAACCAATAATAGTAATAATCACACAAACAACACTAATATTTCAAGTGATAACAACCATTGGTTGAGGAAAAAACTACAACCCTTTCAGGAGGCTAGAGATTGTATTTCAGACTACCTAAAGAGATATGAAATTAAAATGGTTAATTGCAATATAAGGGAGGAAGAGTGGTCTCAAATTTTGTTAGACTTTGTACAAGGGCAAGCTCTTACAATTTGTCAAAACCATAATCATACTGTACAAAATAGCTACCAAATTTTAAAAAAGGAATTGCTGAATGCATATTGACACAATGCCAGCACATTCAGAAAAAAATATTTTGAAAACACACCTTCCAATCAGACAGAACCACAAACCACTATAAATTTGGAAAAAGACTATTTTAATAAATGGCTGGGATTTGAGAAGATTGACAGTACCTTTGAGGGATTAAAAAATTTTATATTGCTTGATAATTTTATAGCTAAGTGTGACCCGCAATTACAATCATTTATCAAAGAAAGGAATCCCAAAGTTTTGGATGATGTTACTGAGATAATAAGAACATATAAAAATGCCTATCCCAACAACCTTTTTTCATGTAAAGATAAAAAGAATATTGATCTAGTGGGATATACACAGGAAAACAATGAAAGAAGTAGAAATAGAAGTAGGGATAGCCAACATTTTAGATATAGCAATAGTAGAGATAGGTCAAACAACAGGGATGTTACATGTTATAGATGTGGGAAAAAAGGACATATGGCTATGAGATGCAGGGGAACACAAAACAGGTCAAACAGTAGGAATAATTATAATAGATCAAGTAGTACACATAATTACAATAGGACAGATAGTAGAAATAATTACAGAGCAGACAGTAGGAATAGGTACAGCAATTACAACAACAATTACAATAATAACACATACAATAGGAGTAAAAGCAGGGAATATAAAAATAGAGATTCTGACAGAGTGTTTTTTGTTAGGGAAAATAAAAACAATTTTGCTTTCTACCCAGCTTTTATTAACAATGTTCCAATAAAGGCAATCCGAGATAGTGGCTGTAACACACTCGTGGTTCGGGCTGATCTCATTGAGGCGCAATATTATAGGGGATATACAAGGAAAGTGGAGTTGGCAGATGGCAGTATAAAGGAATTTAAAGTATTTAAAGTGTTTATTGAGACACCTTTTTACACTGGCCATTGTGAGGGAGTAGCCATGCCTAACATGAGACATGATATGTTAATTGGAAACTTAACAGGTTTGAAGGAATGTTCAAGACAGGAAATTGAAGCATGGGAAAAGAAATATGAAAGGTTACAGCAGAATAGGAATACTGAAACAGATAATTACATTAGTAATATGGTAATAACCAGATCTAAGAACAAGCCAAAACAAGAAACTCAGGAACTTATTGATATGAATGATGAAATAGTTAATGGTGAAGAAGATAAAGAGAAAGAGGTTGAAATACAAGGTCAAAAACAAGACGAAACGCAAGCAGAAAAACAGAAAGATGGAACTGAAGAAATGAAAACAGAAGAATTGAAAGGAATAAACAAATTGGCTCAAGAACAAAAACAAGATAACATCATTGGGAAAACATATGACAGAATTAGTGACAGGAGAAATAATAACCCAATGGAGAAATATGTCATAGAAGAAGGAATACTATTTAGGAAAACAAAAATAAATGATAGAGAAATAAAACAATTAGTCTTACCACAAAAGTATTGGAAGGATGTCATGATTTTGTCACATGACAGTAATTTAAGTGGACATAGGGGTATAAAGAAATGTTTTAGAAATTTAGCAACTCAAGTATTTTGGCCTAAAATGAAAGGAACTATATCAAAATACATAAGATCATGTGATATGTGTCAAAGAAGGGGACTTAAGGGTAAATTAGGTAAAGCTCCATTACAGTCAATGGATGAACCAAATAAACCATTTCAAAAAATAGCAATAGACATCATAGGACCTTTAACTAAAACAGAACATAATAATAAGTACATATTGACAATAGTAGACATGTTCAGTAGATATCCTGAAGCAGTGGTATTATCCAATATAGACACAGAAAATATTATTAATGCTTTAGATCAAAAGTTCATAGTCAGACATGGGATACCAAAAACATTACTATCAGACAATGCTTCTATGTTTACATCTGAGTTATTTAAAAGATGGATATTAAAATATGGTATAGAACACATTAAATCATCGCCATTCCACCCGGAAGCCAACGGGCTTTGTGAACGCCTTAACGGTGTTATAAAAAGATCCTTAGCTAAAATTGTAGAAAATAATCAGAAAAACTGGGATCAATATATTAATTTTGTTCTATTTTCTATTAGAAATAATATTCATGAGGCAACTCAATTTTCACCATATGAGTTAGTACATGGAAGGAAACCTAGGGATGAAATACAAATTTTTAAAGAAAGTTTGATCTTAAATAAAATAGAAAAGGAAAATGACAATGAAACAGCTTTAGATTTAAAACAAATATGGGCGGAAGCTTTTGAGAATAACATGAAATATAAAGAAACAGTACATGAGAACTTAAATGAAAAAAGAAAATTAAGAACATTGGAGGTAGGAGACAAGGTATTACTTTTGGTAATTGACTTAAAAAACAAATTAGGAAAACAGTGGAAGGGTCCATTTGTTGTTACAAATAAAACAAGTGAAGTAAACTATAAGATTAATATGAATGGAAAAATAAAAACATATCATATAAATAATTTGAAGTTGTACAATGAGAGAAATGAAAATCAATTTCAAAATTTGGATACAGAAGTAAACAATGAAAATCAAACTCAAAAGTTAGATACAGAAACTGTGGAAAATGAAAATCAAGTAGATGAATGTTTAATTGTTTTAATCAATGAGGAAACTAATGAAAATGATATTAAAAATATTCCTATACTAGAAACTAAAGATAACCAAACATGGGAAAAACTGAATTTAGAAAATTTATCTCCAGAAAAAACAAAAGACATAATAAATGTAATCAGTGATTTTAAAGAAATTTTTTCCAGTTTGCCAGGAAAAACAAATATCATAAAGCATGACATAAAGTTAACTAGTGACAAACCTATTTTCATGAAGCCTTATAGGATTCCATTACACTTACAGGGAAAAGTTAAAGATGAAATAGACAACTTATTAAAACTAGGAATAATAGAACCATCCAATTCAGCTTATGCTTCACCAATAGTTATAGCAAAGAAAAAGAATGGGGATATAAGGTTATGCATAGATTATAGACAGTTAAATAAAATAACTGAATTTGATCCTTACCCTATGCCTAACATTGATGACATATTACACAAATTGTCCAATGCTAAAGTATTTACAAAATTGGATCTGACAAAAGGATATTGGCAAATTCCTTTAACCAATAGAGCTAAACCTTATACTGCATTTATCACTCCTTATGGAATATTCCAATGGAACTTTATGAGCTTTGGGCTTATAAATGCTCCAGCTACCTTTAATAGGATGATGATGTCGGTTATAGGTCATAAAAAAAATGTAATCTGTTACTTAGATGATATATGCATTTTTCATGAGGATTGGAAAGAACATTTAAAAGGAATTAGGGAGATTTTTGAGTTAATTAAACAAAATGGTCTAACAGTTCAAGCAGAAAAGGTAGAGATAGGCTTAGAAGAAATCACATTTTTAGGACATAGAGTTAAAAATAATACTATCAGTCCCATTGAAGATAATGTAAAGAAGATATTAGAAATAGAAATACCAACAACACAAAAACAGATTAAATCAATACTAGGGATGATAAACTATTATAGAAAATACATACCAAATTTAGCAGAGATAGTTGATCCATTAAACCAGTTATTAAAGAAAGGACAGCCTAGAAAAGTGACTTGTAATAGAAAGTGTGCAGAAGCTATAGAGAAAGTTAAGCATATTTTTTCTACAAATTTGATATTGAGATTACCAGATGTTTCTAAAATATTCTATGTCACTACTGATGCTTCTGGTAGTGCTATAGGAGGTTGTTTGATGCAACAGTATGATAAATTACACCCAATAATTTATGTAAGTAGGAAATTATCTGATACTGAGAAGAGATACAGTGTCATAGAGAAGGAGGCTTTAGCTGTTGTTTGGGTTGTAACTAAGTTGGAAAGCTATTTACTGGGAAACAAATTCATATTGTTATCTGATCACAGGCCTCTTAAGTTTATGCAAGAAAAAAGTATTAAAAATGGTAGATTATACAGGTGGTTTCTAATTTTACAAGAATATAATTTTCAATTGGAGGCTATTAGGGGAGAAATTAATATTGTAGCTGACATGTTGTCAAGAGTTACAGTGAGATAAACTGTTGTAAATAATGATTATTCATTTTGATTTGTTTATGCATGTATATATATGTATATGTTCTAGTCAATGGGTATGAATAAGTTGTTTATATATGGACTATATATATTTTATTTCCTTTAAAGGAAGATAACTCAGTAAAATATAAATTGGGAATTTTATTAAATCAAGGGAGATAATTATAAAATTTCAATAATTGAAGTCAAAGGTGTAAATTAAAGTAAGTATGATCATCTACAGTCATTATTTTTTTATATAATCATTATCATCCATTAGTAAAAGGCTAGGTCAGTTTGGAAATGGTAAGTGGAGAGAAAATATACTTATTGGTACCCAACAAAAAAGTTAGGTAGAATAATTTGGAAAGTTGTTTTGACACAAATATTACATTTTGTCTGACAGGAGGGGTTTGGTGTGATATGAGGCAACCACCAACGTACATATAGCCAATAACAGTATTTACTCTGAAAAACTCTGTTTTATGCCTATGGAGTCAGCAAAGGCATCTTCGTATGTGGACTATATACATGTGTATTTACTCTGAAAAACTGTTTTATGTCTGTGGAATCGACAAAGGCATCGTCGTATGGGGACTGTATACATGTCTTGATGGACTTAGTACTATTGGTTGGTGAAACTATTACACTGTACTATACTATTTTATCGTCAATGAGTGATGATTAGAACACCGCATACCAGATGTTTTCTTACTAATAACTGTATTGGAACTGTATTGTTTTCTTGGTGTCAACATTCAACTACAGTGTGAACTTTGTGACATAGGAACATGGACAATTTCACCAGGGAACTGATGAAGATGGGAAACATGATGATGTCCATCAAGATCAAGATATATGTTTGTTTTGTCTTTCCCCAAAATTTTGGCCATATATATTGTACAGACATGACAGTAGGGATAGTGTTTTAGACTGAAAAAAAAAAAAATTGACAAAATTTTTTTTTTGATAAAGGGGGGAGGAAATATGTAATGACACAAGATGCGTAGAAGTTGATGTGAATCGGGTTTTTCCTAAGTAATGTGACGAGTAAGAACAGAGTAGGATTATGAACAAGAAGAATAACGGACAAGACGCCTAAGAGGACGACGCTAGGCTAGCGACGACAGAGGACTGTGCCCTTTTTATTGTTTATTAAATTGTTGAAGTTATCAGCCTGCGTTATTAAGTATATTCTTGATTCATTCTGTTGTTGTGTCATATGGACTCGCATGCACCAGTAACATATATATACTCATCAACAAAATAGACCATCAACAATGTAATAACTGAAGGGAGGCAACTCAACGAGATATATGTGTTTATTTACAAGAGGACATGACAAACACTAGGACATCTGCCTTGAGCACAGTATCTTCATTTCGGCTCTAGACTTGGGTGGAAATCGTTCTCTCCCCTTCTAATGTCAACATCCTTCCTGTCTGGTCACTGATAGTGCGCACCTTCTTTCAGCATATTTTGGATGGCGGTGTGCATGGCAAGGTTATAACAATAATAAATAAATCTGCATCCCTATTGTTATTGCCTTAATAATTAAAATTTTGTTCTAATTATCAATATATTTATAATATAAACAGGGCTCTATTTCGTCTTTTGTAGACTGTCAAGTGTAGGCCCCTATAATGAGTAGTCTATAAAAGTAGTTTGTTATTTGTGAAACTTATAACTAAAACGAAGCTCGTATCAAAATTCTTTTTAAAAAAAAAAATTGAATCAATATTCTATTCAGTTATTTAATAAATGGAAATATATTTTAATATGATCCATTGACACTTCTACCATTGTGACCTTATATGCCAATGTTTTGTACATGGGCGTAGCCAGGATTTTTTTTTCGGGGGCGGGGGTTGGGGGGGGATTTTTTTCTTCTTTTTATCTTTGGCTGTGTGTACATCATTTTTATTACATTCTGACCCTTCTTTCTTTCGGAAGACGTTTATTGTGCCCTAGAAAAGGTTCTTCCTGGAGTTAGTGGAAAAATTGTAGATTCCACGACATTGTCAGCAAGGGGTCTGGGGGAGCGCCAGGAGCTCACCATCGCGGGGCAGAGCCCCGCCGCCAAGCACTATTTCTGGTATTGAAAGACAACAAAATGCATATTCTGAGGTATCTACAGTGCATTTTCCTGTTATTAAAAAGTTTTATTTCAAGAACCTAATGTACTATTCTTACTGACTTATAACCTTCCGCGCCGTTGGGCGCATTTGCCGTCAAGCTGTTTCCATAAAAATCTGTCACTGTTAATGTCTGAAGCCTCTTCCCACCTGCTCTGAGGACCTCCATGATTGTGTGGCGCCAAGTTGTACTAGGATGTCATCGCAACTCTTATTATGCAGAATTCATTATGTCAGAGAACATGCCCCGCAAACCTCATGCGACGCTCTATCACAATCTTACTAAGGTGTCGACTCCCACTTCGGCATAGGATTTCCTTGATTTAGACCCGATCTCTATAACTGACTCCTAAAATCTGTCATAGCAATCTTTGCTGAGCCACATTTAATGTTTTTCAATTTCGGCAGATGACCATTCACTGCACTTTATTAATGGAGCCCCGCCAATGGTATAAATGTGTAACCTATCTTGAATACGCTCTTGGAATTAAGTGACTGTAGTTTGCTTTATATTTTATATCGAAAAGGGAAGTTTTATCGTCAAAATCATCTGTTGGGGGTTTTAAACTAAAAAATCTCGAGTTTTTTTTTTTTTTTTTTTTTTTTTTTTTTTTTTTTTTTTAAATTCAAAACCCCAATAAGCTAAGGTAATAGAATTTAGTAACTGTAGTTTGCTTTAGAATAATATTGAAGATAGAGGTTTTTCACTTCAAAACACTCTGTAGGGGAATTTTAAACTCAAAACCATCTGGAGGGGTTTTAAACTTTAAAAAAAGCCATCTGTAGGAGAGGGGTTTAAACCTAAAAACCCCAATAGGATTGGCTATGCTCAATTAGGGGTTTTAAAAACAAAATTTTCCTTAATTGTGCTCTTGGAATTTGGAGATTGTCATTTGCCTTTTTTGGTTTTGTTTTATAGAAGAGGGGGATTTAACTGCAAAAACCCCAGGTAGGGGGTTTTAAACTCGTTTCCCCCCCCCCGGTAGGGTTTTTAAACTCAAAACCCCCGGATAGGGGTTTTTAAACTCAAAACCCCCTTGGTTGTGCTGGGGCTAGTGATGGTTTAGTATTAAAATCTCACCTAAAATAAACAAAATCAAAGCAAAAAATCAGTCACTAAATTCCGATCCCCCCCCTGCGGGGATTTCAGTTTGGGTGGGGGGTTGAACCTTAACCCCTCCCCCCCCCCGGCTACGCCCATGGTTTTGTACCAATGCGTGAATCTATGAATGAAGCTTGAGTTATTAATGAAGAAGTCCATGACCTTTTTTAAAAAAAAAATTCTACTTCCCCTGAAGTTTTTCATTGAAAAGTGGTGTAATTTTTGAAAAATCTGCTTGCATACATAATTTAAAAAAACTAGATGGTTAACTTTCGGAAAAGAAAAAAGTAGCCGTTGCATCAGAACTTTAAATGATCTAAAATATCATGATGTCCAATTTTCAATTTCTCTTCTAGTTTCTGAGATCTAAACGGGACGGACGAACAGACGGATAGACAGGCCACACAAAACTAATAGCGTCTTTTTCCCTTTCGGGGGACGCTAAAAACTGTTTAAAATATGATAATTAGATCTTGCAAATATTATTACATCAGTAATTAATTTTGTAATTGAATTGTGTGGGTCGATCGTGTGAGTGGGAGGGGTGTCTGCTCTGTCTTGTTTAGAACGAGGTTTTAAATAATGAATACAAGTAAAAGACAATAAAGAACTACAAAGGCTCCTCAAGAGTAGCTCTATATAAGAACATACGTAGAGCTAATGGATGACCTTGAAATATAAGCGCTTTATAAAATATGCACGTATATTGTGATAACAGATCATGCAGGTAGCTGGTAGGTTATCATTTATTATCAGATCAGCATCAGTTGTGTAGGATGCAGCGTAATAGCTTAGGATA
This sequence comes from Biomphalaria glabrata, assembly GCF_947242115.1. NCBI lineage: Eukaryota > Metazoa > Mollusca > Gastropoda > Planorbidae > Biomphalaria > Biomphalaria glabrata. The sequence continues at coordinate 14,759,618 of NC_074717.1, read as the reverse complement.
AAGGAGTGTGCGAGCACTGGGGATTTGGCTTTTGTTCATGCATTTTTTTTTACGACGATTCTCACAACTGATAAGTTTTTGACACCATTTTAATTTTCATTTCACTGATTCCAATGAGCTTTTTTTTTAGCTTTTAATTATCAGTGAGGTATTCTAGTCAAGAAATTAGCCTTTTGAGTTCCATAGGAAGTTGCAAAGGGAAAAGATCGTCTCTCAGGACGTCAAATGCCACATGTAGATTCTAGTCAATCTTAGAATGTACTCAATACTTACCCTTACATAAAATACTTTCATTCTATACTTACAACACTTATATAGTATACTTACTGGTAGACATTCAGAATATGCTTGCATATAATAGACCTAATTACATTCAAGGCAGGAGGGCAGGCAGGGATACAGCCCCACAAGAAGGGGGCCACCACAATAGGGATAAAAATCTACCGGAATTTCGACGAATCTTTTAACGCTTTCACTTTAAATCTTACGTCGGTTGGAAACAATGTCACGTGATTAAGAAGCGTCTGTTTGTAGCATGCTCGAAAATATGTAAATACGGGTACAGCTCCGGATTTACGACAGTGCGTCTACCAATGGCCTTACCTTCAACATATTCAAACCTATGCACTTTTTAACACTAAAATATGCATAATAAATATTTGTTGAATAAAGGAAATCGAGTTTCAAGTTACAAGTACTCTCTTTCTTTATTGGTAAATATGTGATGCTTTTAGATTGAAGTATTTGTTATTCAAAGGTCGATCTTTAGTCAAGCTTTCCAAAGGGGCCTCCATAAAAATACTCTTGCCTCCACATACTTAAGTCCGGCCCTGCTTGACTGTTTACACTCAAATAATTAGGGACTTGTTGACTGAGTGGTAAAACCAAGAGTCTTGGGCTTTTGAATTTCGGGATTTTCACTGAGTCCATCCACCACCTGACCTTTCCGTACTTGTGGGTTGGTCTTGTGTTGGCCACATGACACCTTACTTGCTAACAGATAAACTTTACATTATTTCGATAATTGATCGTAAGGTCTAAAAGGGGGATACTTTACATACTAAGCTTACATGTTAGACTAACGTAGTATATTTACATATCACACTTAAAATTACCTTTTTTACCTACATACTACACTTTCATATTCTGTTCACATAATACACAAACAAATGTAACTTATTAAATTAAGTATATAATTTGAGCGCAATAACTGACCTTATATATATACTTATTTATTTATTTATTTATTTAAAACTTATTTTTAATCACTAAACACTCGTCTCTACTTTATCATGATAATTTGCTAGTTCCTAGTGCAACACATATATTGATGTTTGATTTTTATCATCTTTTTTATTTTTGTCATTGCATCTTAAAGCTTTTGATTTTAAAAAAATGATTTAATTGTTGTTGATGTTGTGTATTTTTTGTCATTACTGTTGTAGTTGTTGTTATTAGTAGTTATTTAAAAAGTTATATTTCTAGATGCTATTTTTTTGTAATTATATATTAATGTTTTTATTGTTTTTTTTGTATTAATGGTACATCATGTATTGTAATGTTTGGTATTGTAAAATGTTTTACATATTTCGGATGTTCCTTCAGAGTTGAAGATAGTTTACTTCCTAGTCCAAACCTCCGGCAGGACGACGGGGGATGGGAGCGGGCAGGATTTGAACCCTCGACCATCGATAAATCCGAACGATAGTCCAGCGCGCAAACCTCTCGACCAGGTATTATAATGCTTGGTATTGTAATGTTTGGCATTGTAATGTTTGGTATTTCAGCTCATTTATGTTTAGTGGTTTCATGTTGATGGTTACTGTTGTATTGCTGGTATATTTAGTTATTGCACGTATACGCTCTTCTGTATTTTGTATTGAAACGCTTCTGAAAGTTGGTGGGGACCCACTGGATTATGTCATTACATGTGTGACTTTCCTTAACGCTATCACGCCATGATGCCATCTTTGAGCATCACCATGATATCATCATTACAATAGCAACTAGGGGATGTGTCAGTCAGCACTCTGATATTTACTTCAGACAAAATGAGGTCATGAACTATGGGTAGGAAACGCAACAACTATATTTGTCACTGACATATGCAAACAACAGAGATAAAGGCCAGACTCAGCCATGTGATACACATTAGATGTCACATTGTCTTCTCGCCAAACTGTTGGGGGATAGAGTTGATCAGATTAACACTATCACTTTACAACAGATAGTAACAGTTGAGATTTATTGTTGACTGACATTCTTTCATTATCTTATTTAAAAGTAAGTTGTTTATTTGATTCATATATGTTTATTTGATTCATATATTCATTTAAAGTTTTAATTTAAACCAATGGCATGTTTTTTTTTTCTATTAAATATGCTTTGTAAGTCTAACTCAGGGCCAGCCTTACTAATTGCGGGGCCCAATTTAATGGATACTTTTGATTTTGTTTTACAATAACACTTTAATTAGATCATTATACCAACATTTGTTATACCAATCTTACGATAGAGCTACAATAAATGTTTTAACCCTTGAAGTCCTGCATCTTCAAAAGTCTGTGACAAGAGCCTTGACTGATAGTGAAATGCTTTGGAGAAATTGGCCGACAGTGTATAGGGTCGGCCCTGGTCTAATTATATTATTACTAAAAAAATAAATTATGTCCTTCTTTTTGGGTGGCCGAGAGTAGAGTGAGATAAAAGAGGTGAAGAGGAAGAGTATTAAAGAGACAGACAGACAGACAGACAGACTGGCTAGTTCATGAGAAGAATAGCGACACCAGTCTTGTTTACTTCATGTTTAGAAAGGGGAAAAATGAAGTAATTATATGTAGGTGTGTTTTTGAGACAGTGTGACTTTATTGAGACATCGTTTGAAAAGGGGGACAACTGAACAATTACTAGTTAAATCTAAAAATCTGTTATTATTATTGTGCATATTTCTAAATGTCTCAGCTTCGTGTTCAGTTTTGTTTTGTTAGAAAAAAACAACAACCTAGTGACAATAAAACTCTAGGACAACTTTCAAATAATTATTTAATGAACCAGAAATTAAAAACTAATTATATTTCGTTTTCATTAGTAATATCTATAACTAGACATATGTTACCCGCGACCCGCGGGTCTTTATTTGCGCATTACTGTCGATATAGTCACTGAGAGTGTTTTGTAAACAATTAAACGAAATAATAATGTAATAAGTAAAGCGAATGTGTCAATGTAAAAATAGTGTGAATGAAGCTAACAAATCAGAATAGCTAATAGGCTTAAATCCATTTGTTCAAATTAAAACATTTGCTTGTAGGCCTACATATATTTGATTAAAATTTGAGACGAATAGACTTAATTTTGTATGTTCATGTGTTACAGTATAAAGTAGATCTTTAGGTAGACATAGATCTTCTTCTTCTTCTTCTTCATCGTTCTCATTGTTATGTTGGAGTGTTCATATGACTAGACCAATACATGAGATGAACTGCGCAGTGGTTTCCAAATCAGGGAGCTCTCCATATAGTTTTCTTTCTATTGGGGTGATTTGGGGCCAATGTCTTATACGGGCCTCTTGGTAGAGAGAGCAGTTTTGGAGGACGTGGTCGGCATTTTCTGGTGATACTCCACATGGGCAGATTTCACTGGTTCCAATTTTGAGCTTCCGGAACATGTGTTGTCGCATTCTGTTGTGTCCGGTCCTGAGTCGAAAGATTAGACGTTGGTCTTGTCGGGATAGCTTATAGTAAGCATCATCTTTCTTGTGATTTGGATGGGAGCTCGTCCATTTCTCATTTATTTTATCTACAATTAATTTCTTCATTTCTTCTGGATAGAGTGCAGAGTTTACTTGTGAGTTTGTTCTCCCACTCTTGGCGAGTGTGTCAGCCTTCTCATTTCTTGCTAGTTGTATGTGAGCTGGTATCCATTGAATAACAGTTTTTTTGCTGTTGTGGTTGAGCTTTGTGAGTGCTGTTCTGAGGTTTTTAATATAAGGGGAATCAGAGTTTTGCAGGCTTCGGAGGGTTGTTTTTGCGTCTGTTAGAAAGACAATCTGACTGTGAGGGGAACTTGGATGATTTGCTAGCATGGTAGCAGCTAGTGCTAGTGCTTCCCTTTCTGCTCTGTGACTGTCAGAGAGCTCTCCAGTTGCAAAGGATTTTTCTAGTTTTCCTCCATCTGGCCATTCGATAAGTATTCCAGCTCCTCCATTTGTGGTGGCTTTATGGGATGAGCCATCCGTGTAAACTCTGATCCACTGATTGCTAGGGTAATTGGTATGTAGAAAACAGTTCACTATTTCCTTGAGCTCTGTTGGTCTGTAATCAGATTTTCTTTTTATGTTTTCAATATGGTCCCTTATAGTAGGAAGAGGGCTTTCGTCCCAGGGTGGAGATTCATTATAGTGTATCGAGGATTCCAGAGTAATTTTTTCAAGTTGGTGTTTCTTTTTTAGGTTTAGAGATTCCTGTATGAAATTGGTCCTTTTGAGACGGTTTTTTGTGCCAGTTTTGTGGATTTTTGTTCTGAGTGGGTGCCTCTCCAAGGTTTCCAATTTAGTGAATTGGGAAAGGATTTTTATTTCTCTTCTTTCATCCAGAGAGATCAGGGCAGCGGTTTCCTCCATAGCTCTTATGGGTGTTGTTTTGATTGCTCCTGTCATTATCCTTAGACCAATATTTTGAACCTTGTCTATTTTTCTTAGGTTGGTTTGGGCTGCTGAGCCCCATGCTGTGGCACCATATTCTAGTACAGGTCTTACATAACTGGTATAGGTCTTTTTCAGGATGTTGTGATTAGCTCCCCAATCTGTGCCAGCTAATTTTTTCAAGAGGGATAGTCTCTGGATGCCTTTACTCTGTGTTTTATCTATTTGGTTTTTCCAGGTTAGTCTCGGGTCATAGGTGACTCCAAGATAAGTAGGGCTGTCATTTTTTTCTAAAGCTTCCTTATCTAATGTTAATTTTATTGATCTATTTTATAGATCTAATCTAGAGGCTTTTATAGAGTTCATTCTGTGTTGCGCATGCGTGACCTTTTTTCATGAATGAATATACATAATATAGGCCTATCTCAACAGGGCTACGCAGCTTTATTTAGCGAAAAGCGAACGAATGTATTAAAAATGCTTTAGAAAAACAAATTGTAATGCTAATTTGATTAAAATATGAAATGAATGGACAATAATTAGTATGTTTATGTGTTAAAGCATAAAACTATCTTTGCGAAAAGAAGTTTTATCATCTTAGAGTTCAATAAGAGTTTTAGACCTAGGCCTAGGAATAGACTCAGTAGAGAGATGTGTTAATGTGTAACCATTTGGTAATGTCTAATGAAAGAATGTTCGCCAGGAAATCTGTAGTCACAGATATCAGGAATTAATTTATGTAAAAAATGCTTTTGAATAATCTAGTGGATTGGATTTAGATGTAGGCCCTATGTTAAACGTAGCTAATGATCCTTTCACGTTATTTCTCTTTCGCTACGACAATAAAATTAGTTTTGCGAAAATCGGTTTACCCGAAGTAGATACATTCTTATCTATTAAAAACGAAAAGAGCGATAGCTTTGTTAAATGAATGTGATTATAAAGTGAACAATTAAACGAAATAATTTTTAGTACGCGATTCATGAATGAATATAGATCTAGGCCTATCTCAACTCGGCTTCGCAGCTTTCGTAAACGAATGTAGCTTTAGAAAACCAAATTTGAATGTTTATTTGATCAAAATATGAAATGAATGGACTTTAATTAATATGTTTATGTGTTAAAGTATAAAACTATCTGTGCGAAGAGAAGTTTTATCATCTTAGAGTTGAATTAGAGTTTTAGATCTAGGGATGGGATTATAAAGTAAACAATTAAACGAATTAATTTTTAGTACGCGATTCATTACGGAATTGTCTAATGAAAGAATGTTCGTCAGGAAATCTGTAATCACAGATATAAGGAACTAATTTGTGTAAAAAATGCTTTTGAAAAACAAAATTGAAGGTCAATTTTATTATATAATGAAATCAATGGACCTTCTTTTGTATTTTCATGTGTCAAAGTAAAAAACTATGTGCGCCAAGTGTATTTCTTAAAATTAGATCTAGGTCTAAATCCTTTCTATCTTTTCTCATGTCAACATTGTAGACATGGCCTAGATCCATAAAATACTATAGCTGTAATAGAGTCGGACAACTTTATTTTTTTTGAGGGTCTTAAGTTTGTTTTAGGGCTACAATACATACACTACGGTCTAAGTTAGTACCCAAGGAACATTCCTGCCTAGTTTTATCAAGATTGGTCAAGCGGTTTTGATGTCTATAAGTAACATACATACATACATACATACATACATACATACATACATACATACATACATACATACATACATACATACATACATACATACATACATACATACATACATACATACATACATACATACATACATACATACATACATACATACACCTCACATTCTACTTTATAATATAGATTAGTCACTAAATACAACTACTGTGTCCGACACTCAATGACTTGAAGTAAATGGGGAGAGATTACGTAAATACAAAATACATTATTACACCAAAAGAAATGAATGTGTATTAGATGAGCTCTCAAATGTTTTGATGCTATTTTAAGAGACGCAATTCTAGGAATCTAAACTTGATTTATTCTAAATGTATGTCGTTATTTTATCTACACTAAAACAAATAACATTTTTGGTTGTCTGCAGGTGTTAGCAGTTGAAAGACACATTTGCTGAGTCTTAAAATAAAATAGTCAAGACCATTCACCGTGTCCTAGAATCAGCACAACCAACCTTGCTACACTAGCATGGGGGCAGGCGACGGCTCTGGCGAAGGTTCTGGAAAAGGGAAGCTGTGTCCAGGGATCATTTGGTCCTTCTGCTGGTTTGTTCTTCTCATCATCATTGGCTGGCCACTGGCATTTTTCATCGCTTGGCTGTACATCTTTCTCTTGCCCTTCAGCGCCTGCATTGACCCGGTCAAGAACGTGTGCGAGTCCATTCTGAAGATTGTCCAGCTTCCCTACACATGTGCTGAAGGAATCACCGACATGAAGCCAGTTTGTAAATAATTGTTCACTGAAGATTTTCAAGAACATTTTGACTTGAACATTTCTTGCTCTGTTAATATCTATGTGTCATCATAGCAGCACTGGGCGTGTCTGATTTGATATTTGTATGAGAACTTTCGACCTCATTCCATACTCAAATTTAGTTTTAATTAAATTATTTGGATCTCTATATCAAACCAAAGTCTTAGCCCAAAGCTAAGGAAGACATGACAAGAGACCAAAATCTTAGCCCAAAACTAAGGAAGACATGACAAGAGACCAAAATCTTAGCCCAAAGCTAAGGAAGACATGACAAGAGACCAAAATCTTAGCCCAAAGCTAAGGAAGACATGACAAGAGATCAAAATAATATATTTTTAAAAAATTTCATTTCTTATCTTTGCTCAACGCCATGGACCTCATTCACCTATCGTAAACAAACAACATTTATCCACGTGATAATACTGATAAAAGAATGGAAAAAAACTGTCACGTGAAAGCCTGTGTGTATTACGTAATTTGTGTAAGGAGATAAAGAACCACGTGGCTAAATATTGTTTGTTTACAATTGGTGAATGAGGTCCATTGGGACTGTTTATTTCTAAAGACAAAGTACATACGACACATGTATGTGTCAAGACACACACTTTCTAGTGCTCTATAGAAATGTTTGTCTCGTCATTGTTATTTGATATTCCCTTGAATGATATTACTCACTGTAACATGTTATCATTTAGTATACATTCTTCTCTTCATAATTATTAAATTAGTGTCTTGGTGACTCAGTGTCTCGGTGACTCAGTGTCTCGGTGACTCAGCGTCTTGGTGACTCAGTGTCTTGGTGACTCTATGTCTTGGGGACTAACATTTTTTCCTTGACTAGTTCATATTCATACAACTTTAGCATTGACATTTTCAGATTAATTATAAATTATTCTAAAATGATTTTGAGCAATTGTATGTTTTATTACCATATTGAGATTATACAAATGATGGTGAGATTGAGTGTTAGAATCATAAAAAAAAACTGTAAGATGTGGATTGTAAGTCATTCAGTCAATCAGTAAAATGACTAAATTTAAAACTAAAACATTGTTAACATTAAAAATAAATGTTTTTCAATGATGTGGTTAAATTATTCATTGAAAACAAGATTATGAATTCAAATATTTACAATCAAATAATCGTCATTGCTAATTATTCATGTGCATTACCTCAAAAATATCTGAGATTGTAGAATTATTTTTTTTCTAAATCAAGAGATAAAGATAAATAGAGATAGAGAAATAAAAAGATAGAGAATTACATAAATACAGAAATAGAAAATACGGCAAGAGAGGAAGAAAGATAGAGAGAGATATGAAAATAGAAATATTGACTGATAAATAGAGAAATAGAAATATTGAGATAATGAAATAGAGAAATAGACATTTGAGAGTAAGGATATTCAGACAGATAAATAGAGAAAGATAAATATATATATATATATATCATGGGCGTAGCCAGGGGGGGGGATTCTTGGGGTTCAAACCCCCCCCCCCGAAATGAAATCCCCCCCCTGATTTTTTGCTTTGATTTTGTTTATTTTAGGTGAGATTTTAATACTAAACCATCACTTGCCACAGCACAGCCAAGGGGGTTTTCTGTTTAAAAACCCCTACCAGGGGGGGTTTGAGTTTAAAACCCCTTTCTAGGGGGGTTCGAGTTTTAAAAACCCACCAGGGGGAGGTTTGAGTTTAAAACCCCCTACCAGGGGTTTTTGCAGTTAAATCCCCCTCTTCTATAAAACAAAACAAAAAAAAAATGCAAACGACAATCCCCAAATTCGAAGAGCACAGTTAAGAAAGATTTTGATTTTAAAACCCCTCTCCAAAATTTACGATAAACCCCCTCTTCAATATAAAAAAAAGCAAATTACACACTCAGAATTCTATGAGCGTATCCAAAGAGGTTTTGAGTTTACCTCCCCCCCCCCCCTTTAAGTAGTGTTTAAGTTAAAAAAATACCTCTTCAATACCCGATATAAAAAAAAGCAAATTACGCACTCAAAATGTTATGAGTGTAGCAAAATGGGTTTTGACTCAGTTTTGAGTTTAAACAACCCTTCAGCGGGGTTTGAGGGTAAAAAATACCTCTTTAATATTAAAAACAAAGCAAACTAAACATTCAAAATGTTATGAGTGTAGTCAAAGGGGTTTTGAGTTTAAACCCCCCGCAAGCGGGGTTTGAAGCTAAAAAATACATCTTCAATGTATACTAAAAGCAAAAGGCAACACTCAAAATGCTATGAGCATTGCCAAAAGGGGTTTAAACTCCCTTTCAGAGGGGTTTGATGCTAAAAAATACCTCTTCAATATAAAAAAAAAAGCAAATTACACACTAAAATTATTTGAGCATAGCCAAGCTAATTGGGGGTTTTGAGTTTTAATCCCTCTCCTACAAATGGCTTTTTTTAAAAGTTTAATACCCTTCCAGATGGTTTTGAGTTTAAAATCCCCCTACTGCGCGTTTTGAGGTGGAAAACCTCTATCTTCAATATTATTCTAGAGCAAACTACAGTTACTAAATTCTATGACCGTAGCTAAATGGGGATTTGAATTTAAAAAAAAAAAAAAACAACTCCTGAGATTTTTTAGTTTAAAACCCCCAAACAAATGATTTTGACGATAAAACTTCTCTTTTCGATATAAAATCTAAAGCAAACTACAGTCACTTATTCCAAGTGCTTATTCAAGAGAGGTTAAACATTTCACCAGTGGCGGGGCTCCATTAATAAAGTGCAGTGAATAGTCATCTGCCAAAATTGAAAAAAACTCAATGTGGCTCAACAAAGATAGCTAAGACAGCCCTTAGGAGTCAGTTATAGAGATCGGGTCTAAATCAAGGAAATCCTATGCCGAACTGGGAGTTGACACCTTAGTAAGATTGTGACAGAGCGTCGCATGAGGTTTGCGGGACATGTTCTCCGACAAAATGAATTATCATATAAGAAAAGTTGCGATGACATCCTAGTACAACTTGTCGCCACACATTCATGGAGGTCCTCTGTCCTCAGAGCAAGTGGGAAGAGGCTTCAGACATTACCAGTGACAGATTTTTGTGGAAACAGCCTGCCGCCAAATGTTCCGAACGGCGCGGTAGGGTCTAAAAGTCAGTAAGAATAGCAGATTAGGTTTTTGAAATAAAACTTTTAATAGAAGGAAAATGCACCGTAGATACCTCAGAATATGCATTTTGTTGGCTTTCAATACCAGAAATAGTGCTTGGCGGCGGGGCTTCGACCCGCGCTGGGGGAGCTCTTAGCGCTCCCCCAGACCCCCTTGATGGCAATGGCGGGAGTCTACAATTTTTCCACTAACTCCAGGAAGAACCTATTCTAGGGCACAATAAACGTCTTCCGAAAGAATGAAGGATCAGAATGTAATAAAGATTATGTACACACACACACACATATATACATATTTAAAAAAATCGCGCGGGGTGGGGGGGGGAAAGGAAAAAATCTGCCCCCCCAACCCCCCCCCCCCGAAAAAAAATCCTGGCTACGCCCATGATATATATATATATATATATATATATAGAGAGAGAGAGAGAGAGAGCATGCTATAAAAACAAATTCATTATTACAATTATAAAAAGTCTTAATTCTAACCTCTAGAGTTGCACTTTGTTCCGGAGACCTCTAAGAGAACTTGTAGACATTAATTAATAAATAAGAAACTAGTAACGCGCTGGACAGTCGTTCAGATTTATCGATGGTCCAGGGTTCAAACCCTGCCCGCTCCCATCCCCCGTGGTCCTGCGGGAGGTTTGGACTATGAAGTAATTATCTTCAACTCTGAAGGAACATCCGAAACATGTCAAACATTGTACAACAAAACATTCCTCAAGATTTCTTATTTAGATGAACAGAATGTAACGAGCCAATCCTCAGGTCATGTGACGTAAGTCTACTTGACATAAAGTCTGTTACTGTAGTTAAAAGCAGCACCTGATGGTTTTGAAAAGTGATTGCATTGTGACCATTAGAAAAAAAGAGTGACTCGTTCAAAAGATGTGGATAACTGTCTAGAAAACCAGCAGGCTTATACGATCTTAAAACACTCAAGTAAAGACTAATTTCACACAAGATTTACATTGTACATTAATCTAGATATTTAATGTCTTGACAGCCTACCAGTGAGCACATCTTAGATAACAATAGAGCAACTTCTTCCTATGCTGGCAATAAGTTTCTAAGTAATTTTAAAATTAAAGAAAAAAAAAAGACGAAACTTTTCTCACAAAAAGATATCCCATGGTGCCAGTGTCGCATCTTGAGAGAATGAACACCAATCCATTCAATACATAGCATGGGTCACGTGGTCCATTCAATACATAGCATGGGTCACGTGACTCACTAAATACATAGCACGGGTCACGTGATCCACTCAATCCATAACATGGGTCACGTGATTCACTTAATACATAGCATGGGTCACGTGACCCACTCAATACATAGCATGGGTCACGTAATCCACTCAATACATGGCACGGGTCAAGTGATTCACTTAATACATAGCATGGGTCACGTGACCCACTCAATACATAAGATGTGTCACGTGATCCACTCAATACATAGCAAGGGTCACTTATTCACTCAATGCATAGCACAGGTCACGTGATTCACTCAATACATAGCACGGGTCACGTGATAATCAAAATATCGTTGTAAGCGAAACCTGAAGCATATTGTATAAGTGAGTCACTGTTAGTTGATCAGATGTTGGCTTGTCTAAAAGAGCTTTTAAGGACATGAATCACTTTTACATTCATTAAACAAACATAAACACATTATGACTTGATGGATTGACTGTCACTATTTCCACCAGTAGCTAAGGGCCGTAACCTACTGCAGTCAGTGTTTGTAACTAACCGTTTATACAGCAAGAAAAAGTGAGTTTCTTAAATATACACTTTCTTTAGATACCCTCTATTTATTGGCAGGAGTTTCAAGTTTAAATACTTCTTTATGGAAATAGTTCTAGTCAACTTATTGGTTTGGTGTTATAGTATACTTTTGTCAGTAAAAATTAGTTAGAGCTTGGAATCCAAATGGCAACTTTGATATACAAACGATTTAGTGCAGAATTTTTAAAAAAATCATATTCTTTCATCACTTTCAGAATAAATAATATTGTGGAAAAAATACATAAAACCAGAGAATCACATTTCTATCACAGTGTAGAAGTTAAAAGTTCTGAGTTCAAGTAGTAAAGCTGTAAATGGAAGCCCACGTGACTAAATGACACCGCCTAACAGTTTCGCAGTGACTAAATCTTTTTGTTTTTTAATCATTACTGTTTCTCCTGTACAACTTTGTTAGCCAACCATCTTGTGACGACTTCCTCTTTGTTGCCTCTCCCGGCATGACTTGTTGCGTCACTTCCTCCCTCACCATCTCATCGGTGCTGCAAACGTCTTCCTCCTCTTTATACTTGACTCTCTCCTGAAGGTCAGTAAGCTTGTCCAGAATCTGACCTTGCGTAGCGGCTAGCATTGCTATAAGGGACTGGGTCTGACTGACCTGCTGACTCAGCTCCGTCAAGCCCACAGAAGTCTCCTCCACCCTGCACCGGGCCACCCTGGTGGACCTTACAGCTCGGATGGCGTTGCTAAGTCTCCAAGAGAAGTAGGTCAGGTTGATCTTATTACGTTTCGTCTGCTCCCTCTCAAATGCCTTCTTGCAGATGTACGCCTTGATGGAGAACTTGATGACGTCTGCGGCGATGTTCTTCCGCTTCCGTTCCAAATGAATCATGGACAGGTAGTTGTACACGTGACGCTCCGTGCAGTTTTGTTCCATTTTCTTGGCCACTACGGCCACCAGCAGCGCCGTGGAGGCCAGCCCCATCAGGCCCGTCACTACAGAGACAAAGCGGCCGCAATGTGTCTTGGGTGTCAGGTCTCCGTAGCCGACGGTAAGGAAAGTGATGGCGGAGAGCCACATCGACTCTGTCAAGCTGTGGGCCTCGTTCAGCTCCGTGTAGTACAGCTCACAGGTCCGCATGGCCCACACGCTGATGGAAAACATTGATATCATGGTGCAGGCGATGACCTTGCCCGGGTGCTCACTCATAGCGGCCTTGAAGACGAAGATGAGGTCGATTTTCACGTGACTGACTGCCGAGATGGTCTGAGTGGACTTGTCGGTCAGCAGGGATGAGTGGACCACCAGGAAACGACCTGAAATAATATAAATAGTGTTCTACAATAAAATGAAATTATTATAGTACAAAGTAGACGAACGTCTCATGTCCGGAGAAATCTCTACGAAAATTTGCATATGATCAACTATTTCACTACGTCATTTTGTTTCAGGTAACTTTATCAGAAGCAGCAAAGGAAACAAACATTGTTGACAAGATAACAAGCCAAACTTTTAAAATTAGAACCATAAACACATAAAGACATTGATAAACTATTCCTATAAGACTTTGTGTAGAAAATGTTTGTTTGATTAATGAATAGTATTTAACAAAATTTTCTAATTGATGAAAGACAAAATCGTGTCATAGTTTTTTATACTTATAAGTGAGAAGATCTAGTTTGCTCTTCAAAAAAAGCATTTAGAAAAATTCGCCATTTTGTAATCTACAAGAAACTGTATGTGCTCGTGTAAAAAAAAAGAATATGTAATATGTAAGAGGAACATAATGTGTGGTCATGTAAGAGCAGCGACTACCAAAGAATTTCGTTTAGTCTCCGTAAATACGACATTTTACCTATTAAGAGAACAAGTCAATTGAGTAAAACGGTCTTTAAATTTTTTTTGCTTAGATTACTTTCCTGTGAAAACAACTTTTATGACGACAGTTTCAAGAAGTAAAGAACACTTGACCTACCCACGAGGTACAGTCTGAACATCATCAGTACGGATAAGATGCCGTCCAGATGGACTCGGTCCTGGGTGTGACCGTCTATTGTAGCCATGTAGATCCTGGTGTCACCAGGGAAGGGATGTATGGCACACACCAGCAGCTCGATCAGTAGACAGAACCAGGTGGAGGAGGACGTCACAGCTGCATTAGAACACGTTTAAAAATGTGTTACTTCTGCTCTTCCATAATACGTTAGCCGGAAGTGTGTGGTGTGCGTTCATAATTGCGACATTACATCTATATTATTCTTAGAGAAGTGTCTTTAGAATGAAACTCTGATCTTAACAATCGAAGCCTATGGTTTGAAAGGATTTCGAAAAAAATCAAAATGTAAAAAATCCTTTAAAAAAACGAAAGCTTATCTAAGGGGAAGATCTTGCACTTAAAACAATATCTCTCACTAATGTAGACGTTAGCGCCCTTATTCTAAATCAAATAAAATAATTAATTACAAAAAAATAACTGACTAATTGGTTAATGTTTTACTTGATGATGTTTTGTTATGTTTAATAAATAATTGTTTTAAAAAGTTCCAACTTAATCCGAGGATTGTGAGAGAAAAAAATTGTTTAACTATCTAAAGGAACAAACCCCAACATATTTAGCGATATCTGTAAGTACTTATTATTACAGATCATAACCAATAATTAAGTGATTAATTTTTTAAATTTTATATTGATTCATGTATTGACTAATTAATTATTGCTCAGTTCCTACTTGATCAGAAAAGGGGTGTAGGAGAGATAATGTGTTTAAACTTTTTACTAGACAGACAGAGTTGATATCAGCTTTGCAATGATTAAAAAATCATCGTATTATGAAATAATTGCCCCCTTTGAAATAAAAAATTATTTTCATCCAATAGAAAAAAATTTTTTTTTACAAAGTTTATATCTTATATTAACTCACTGAGGATACAATGAGTATGGTTGATATCTACTTGTGATCACAACTTCCTCACCTAAAGGGTCATCTACTTTAGCATCCAACATCTTAATCTCCGCCCCTGTATGGTAATACAGACATATACCAATCAACAGGATGGCCGTACTGATGGACACAAACAGCTTCAACATAATGGACACCATAGTTCCTTTCTCTGGTCAAACAAGAGTGGACAGAATTCATATCTATATGAGGTGATGATAATGTACAGGCAAGATGAGGTAGTGCTCTAGTCTACAAGTAAATTACATAGTACTATAGGGGGGTCTACGATAATAGATTTCATATAAGCAGGTCGTGACTTTAACGTTTATATCCCATTAATGTAATTCTTTCATACACTAATATATGATTTGTACCCGAGTTAATCTTTTAAATATTTATCCTGCTATTCAAACAAAAAAGTGTTCTATTCAATTTTAATACTTATTTTAATAGCTTAATTTTGTCTACATGTAACTAATATTTAGAACACAAAGAAAGAAATGTAGACAGTACAGCATAAATTATTTAAAATTGGGATTCATTGCTTCCTTGTCAAACACACATTTGCTAAGTGACTTTTTTATGACGATATGGGACCAGTTACTCTGGAGGATCATCTGAGACAATGCCACCCTGACAAAAATTAAGATTTGAAAAACTTTCGAACACTCAAAGTTCAGAATAGACTCACAAAATCTCTGTTCGACATCATATAGAGAAAATGATGGTTTGTGAGCGTCTTAGAAGATTTCTTTACTTATAGCAAAATACGGAAAACAGCAAAGTTCAAACATTGATTTTACAAGTCGTTTTACACAAATCTACATCTGTTATTATTAAAAGAATTTCTTTAAACGACAATACAGTTCAAGGTCGCTTCGGTAGCATGAGTTATAAAATTAAAAGCTTCTTATGTAAATCTTTGCAAAAGATAGAAATACAGTTTGGTCTGACAAGGCGTAGCGCTGTGTGCTACAAACTGTCTAATGGTCACCATCTCATCTCATCTCTGCCTGTGGTCCCTTCTGGGCATAGGCCACTAACCAGCTTCCTCCAGGCATCTCGGTTCTGGGCGAGACTTTCCCCACGTCTTGCCCATCTGCTTGGCAACTGCTTCCAAATCGCGGTGCCATGGTAAAGCTCAAGCAGCCTTCCATCAGCTGAAGAACACCTGGGGATCTAGGGAAAAAAGCATCACCACCAAGATTAGGCTCTGTAACACCATTGTTAAACCAATACTACTTTATGGAGCAGAGACCTGGAAAACCACCATCACCACCATGAAACAATCCAGGTATTCATCAATACCTGCCTGAGGAAGATTCTTATGATCAGCTGGCCAGACAAGATCTCGAATGAGGCACTGTGGCAAAGAACAAAATATCAGCCCATTGAAGTAGATATCCTTCAGAGACGCTGGAGATGGATAGGTCACACCATTCGCAAGCCTGCATCCAGCATAACAAGGCAAGCCCTAACCTGGAAACCAAAAGGAAAAAGGAAGAGGGGAAGGCCCAGGAATACATTGCGCTAATGGTCACCGTCTTCTTATATTCCTTAAGGTTGACCCACGAGACCTGGTTTGGGCTCCAGTTACTCGCCTTAGACGCAGATTCAATATTTGAGCCACACTTGAAAGATCAAGATACACGAGCAACTGCTCTTTGCGAAACCTTTCACAATGATACTTAAGGCAAATTAAATTAATTAATATTTAATGTTGAAAAAAACACTTTATAGAACAACAAATTCGTTTATGAAACATAATATCCGTAGTTGTGTAGTTTTAAATTACCTATTCACTCTTCAACTCACTACAGTTAGAAATTTGTTTTAAAAATGTTAATGAATTTGCAAAAATGTGCAAGTTGAGCAGGGGGTCTACCGAAAACCAGAAAACATGGCAAGGGGTCTACGAGACAAAAAAGTTTGGGAACCACTGGGCTAGAGGTAGACAAGTAAGACGAGGTAGTGCTCTAGTCTAAAGTAAATTACATTGTACTATAGGTGTGATACTATGCAGTATAGGCTAGAGGTAGACAAGTGAGACGAGACTAATCAGTAAGTTCGAATCATGTTTTGTTTAGGACAGTACAACTTAAAGCAGATTGCTATCAGGTAGAGACGGTATCTGATGCGTGCATTAATATCTGGCCTTCTTTAGTCATAGAAATATGATAAATACATGGGCATCAGCTATGGTCGGAACGATGTCGCCCATACAGCAGTCCTCCCTATTCAAGCAGCTGATATGTCCTAACGAAGGGTAGATGAAGATACCGTTTGGAATCAGCGGCGTTGCAAATTCTGCCAGGGTGGAGTAATGTGTACTGCAAGCTGCCTAAGGGTCACCAGCTCCTGACATTACCTCAGGGTTGACTACCACAGACTTTCCCATGTTTGGATACGACCATAGGTTAACAGAAGTTTGGATATAGAGTTTTCTTTCTGCTAGCGAGACCCTCCTGTCCGAAGTTTACTGGTTTGGGCGTCAGTTGTTCACTTTTGCCACTTATTCTGTCAGTTCCACCAGACCCAACATTTGAGCAAAACGGGAAGACCAAGAGATGGATTGGAAGCGTTTCATAGGGAGTAGGCTGCTTATATTCTGGTAATATCTATAATAGTCCATTAAATAGCTTTTGTTTTTATTTTGCTTATAATGACCTACATAAGTCTGTTCCAACTTTTTAGTATTGATATATTGAAATGAAGTAATCTTTTGTATTGTGGGTCAGTGTAACCTACCTGCAGTGTCCAGGTAATAGAGTTCGTTTTCTACCACCATCAAGACAATGCCCATTACAGCCACAGACAGTGTCAGGTCTACTAGCCATTTCCTTCTCTGTAATCACAGAATTACACTTACAGAAAATAAGCATTGCAGGACACAACATAAATGGTCGATACAAATTCAGCACAAAAATACGAGGAGTTGGGGTCTGTGTGATATGGCAACGAGATATTGGTCAGCACTGCCCACAGGTTTCGACATCGCAGGTCAGTGTTCAGACCTTCTCTGACGTTTGTTCTCGATCAACTCGATACAGGTTTTAAAAAGAAAAGACCTGAAACAAGATATGTGAAGCTACACATTTACAGTACTTTCTTTGACGAGTCTTTTACCCAAGATCTGTGTATTTTTAGGTCTAGCTTATTTCAGGTACCCGGCATTACCCGACATTTTCCGATACTTGGTATGTAATAGTAAACAGCACCTAACTAAATAAATTGTATATAGAAATCAAATACCTATATATATATTATATAATATATATATATATATATATATACATATATATATATATATATATTGTAGTATATATAGGTCTATGGTTTTACATTATATAACTTTAGTAACTTCTTATATAGAAAAATAACTATTGTTACTTGTTTTATTAAAAATTTGGGCTATTTGCGTCTGACACATATATAATTTTACTTGATGAAATAAAAATAGTTCCTAATACTTGCTACGCTAAAAGTTAGTTCCTACCACTAAGCTAACAACATATTTGGGACAGTGTACTATAGTTAGGTGACTCCATACGACTAGACTAACATCATCTCTATACTGTTTGAAATAGATGTAATGACTATTTATTTTAAAATAAACTAGTCGACCGGTGGCGTAGCATACGCCGCTATTTTGCAGTGCCGGCCTTAGGTGACCGCAGTGGGCTCCGCTCTTATGCGACCGCAGTGAGCCCCGCACTTTCAAAGGACCCGTGCTAATTCTAGGTGCATAAATTATAAAATTAAACCATTGTATAACTTATAACAGATTTCCAGCGGCCTCCTGTCGATTTACCAGGAGCTCCTGGAAATCTACTGAAATTGCAAAACATACGAAATAGTCCTGGAAATAACTGGGAACTATTAAAATGTTTAAAAAACTCATAAGAATCTCCTTAAATATATAGAACAAATTGTCATTTTGTGGTGTCATTCAATAAGGAAAATGCCAATCCTACGCGCGACAAAAAAAAAAACAAAAAAAAAACGGAATTATCCCATAATTTTGGAATCTGGTGAAAGAAGCTTCTCGCACCTCAAACTAATGAAGAATTACCTAAGTTCAACAATTTTTGTAGATACATTAAAACATTTGTTAATTCTTGCTATTGAGCGTGATCTATGTAGGAAATAGAATTTTTATGATAAATAGTATGACTTCGCTACACACAAGGCTTGTAAAGTAATTCTGTACGTATTAACGTATAAGTACAATGCAAAGACGAATGTATTTTCTAATATAAACTCTTAAATTTCAGTTATAATACGTATCCCTACCCAAACTGGGCCCCGCGAATTCCGTTTCGCATAGGGCCCCACAATGTTTAAGTCCGGCCCTGCTATTTAATGACGAGCGAATACAGAGTAGATATATAGTCAACCCACGGCGTAAGATACGCCGCTATTTTGCAGGGCCGGCCATAGGCCACAGCAACCTATCCGACTGCAAAGGGCATCACATTTTTATAAGACCCGCGCTAATTCTATGTGTAAATTATTAAATTAAACCATTTTATAACTTATAACAGATTTCTCGCGGCAGCCTGATTTACCAGGAGCTCATGGAAATCTCCTGAAATTGCAAAATAAATATTTTTTTAAGTCATGTAAATCTCAGGAAATTATTTTTTTTTTTTTAAATCATACAAAATCTCATGAAATATATAGACAAAAATTGTCATTTAGGGGGTGTCATTACTTAAGTTCAACAATTCTCGTAGATAGATTGAAACATTTGGTAATTCTTGCTATTGAGCGTGATCTATGTAGGAAATAAAGTTCTCATGATACACTGTATGACTTCGCTACACCCAAGGCTCGTAAAGTAATTCTGTACGTAGTAAAGAATGAATAAAATGCATAGACGAATTTATTTTCTAATTCAAACTCTTAAATTTCACTTATTGTCCGCTTCCCTACCAAAACTTGGCCATGCGAAATCCGTTTCGAGTAGGGCCCCACAATGCTTAAGTCCGGCCCTGCTATTTAGTATTTGTAAAATGTTTATTTGTAATTTTTTTTACATGTTTCGGATGTTCCTTCAGAGTTGAAGTTTACTTTTTAGTCCAAACCTCCCGCATGACGAAGGGGGATGGGAGCGGGCAGGGTTTGACAGTCCAGCGCGCAGCCATACGTATCGACGTGTGAATGTTCTCCCCCTCTCCCCCTCTTGTTATTTCGTGGGGTGACTATCCGCAGAAATAAGAAAGTGATCTTTCCTTTACTTCGTGTTTAAACTCTTGAGGGAAGGAGAGAATTATATACATAGAAGATAGATAGATATTGTAATAAACCTTGTGGTGACACAGACGGGGGTAGTGGTTTGTGTAGACAGCCGACGGCAAATCGTCCCAGGCCAGCGCTAGACGAGCGGTCAACCGTTACGAGCTACGACGGTCAGCCAAGACAGTTCGGGAAGAATCTGTGTTGTGAGTAGAGCTCAGGAGCGTTACGAGGGATGTGGTCATCTGATCAATCAGAATGGTCGAGCGACGTTCTGTCTGGTTCTAAAAAAACCAGCATGGACCCTTATAAGAGCGAGTGTGTTACAGTCAAGACGGTTCACTGCAGCCCGGTTCAATACAGTCCGGACGACTACAGCACAGTTCAGTGTGGTTCAGCGGTGTGGTTCAGCGGTGTGGTTCAGCGGTGTGGCTGAGCGGTGTGGTTCAGCGGTGTGGTTCAGCGGTGTGGTTCAGCGGTGTGGTTCAGCGGTGTGATTCAGCGGTGTGGTTCTGTACGGCGCCTTACGACGGTTCAGTGCCTAGAACTGTCAAGTACAGTCAAGACACCTCGCTAGTACGAGACGGCGTCTTGATTTTGGTTTGCGATCGAGTCCGACACAACGAGCCCAGTGTGTGAAGTCAGTTCTGAACTGTTGAACCCAGTGCAAGCCCGGAACGAGACGGAGAGGCCAGTGCAAGAGTTGATACAGCGGTACGGTGTTATCGGAGAGATATTTGTACAGTCTTGTGTTACGTGTTGCCAATTGTACAGCATTGGCTGTGATTTATTGGACATTAAACTATTCTTCTTCTTTGGAGCCCTGAGTTCTTTAAGTTGGTGGTGTCGTGTGGTGCAGTTTGCAGAGAGCCTGGATAGGGAAATTCGTTACAATATATTTTTTCCTAAGCATTGCCCTTGATGGAAAGCTAAACGATAACAAGCAAAAGAAAAAGATTTCTATAAAAAATAAACAACAAAGGTTACTTAAGGGAAAGAACCGCGTATTACTGCCATTGATCTGAAAATGGCAGGGTTTACTTCCCGTTCTGACATATAAAACGAAATTTAGTAATAAGTACTAATTGATTAATTAATTGTTTAATATTTGGATTGGGTCGTATATTGTCATTGGCTATAAATAATTTAGCAAAATTTCAACTTGATCCTAGGATGTGAAGTGGGAGTAAAGAAGTGTCAAAACGTTATAAGGGGATTAAATCAATATATACACCCACATCTCTCATTAAGTAGCAGTTATTCCCATCATTTCGATATTAAATAGAATAATTAACCACCAATAATATCACGTGATTAATTTGAATTGTGAATAATTGTATATCCACCCACTCAATCTGTGGTATTTTATTTGTGTTATGGCAACATGCCCCCTTTGCAACTTCTTGTGTGACTAAAGAGGCCAATCTTCAATACAAACCTTGGTCACAGGTTGGGCATCTGTAATCCCCAGGCGCCGTTGCACTCAATAATGTTTATATAATAATGATGTTTGTTCTATTCATCAATGTCTACTAACAGATGTACACATTATAAAAATTTGACTTTGTTCTTTTGCTTTGATCCTCCCCCTTTCCACCATTTCAATACTTGTTTTCTCATTGGGCTTACTGATCTCCCTTTTCTCATTTTAATTCTAAAGCTAGTCATCGAGTCCACAGATTAAGGAGGAAGACACAATGTCACACGCAGTCCTAGCTGTGATCTACATATTTTGTCATAACACGAATATATAGGCCTACTGCATTATCTCCCATTGTCCATTTTTATGCATGACTATAGCTGCCCCATTAGAAGTGCATGGTTATGCATAGCGACATTTCATGCCACGTGACTGCCTACTGTCTACTAGATCGTATTAGCATTTTTGTTTGTGTGAGCCTTCCCCTCCCCACATTGTGTGAGCCTTCCCCTCCCCACATTGTGTGAGCCTTCCCCTCCCCACATTGTGTGAGCCTTCCCCTCCCCACATTGTGTGAGCCTTCCCCTCCCCACATTGTGTGAGCCTTCCCCTCCCCACATTGTGTGAGCCTTCCCCTCCCCACATTGGTAAATGTTGATGTGTGTACACACATTTATTTTTCTTTTTTGACGCTGAGTACAATGTAGTATAACTCTGTACCCGACCAAAAAAAACCAGGGTGGCTTCCACAACCTGAAGGAGAAACACACAAACACACACACACGACTCCTTTTTTTGTCATTTGCTGTAAATCTAGGAAACTCAAAAAAAAAAAAAAAAGCTGTCTTGGTCTCGGTCAATCTAGTGTCCAGTTAGCTTCGGACAGAAGGGGCTCGTTAGTCTTGGCTGGCTACCGACTTAGGAGAACAGAAACTCCAAATCCTAACCTTCGCTGCATTGCATGGTAAAGACTTCGGCAGGAAAACTTAAGGAAAAACCGTTCGTTTGGACATATCAGCTGTGGAGAAAGGGGAACTTTTGCGACATTGTTCATTTGTCATTTCTATGAGATAATCACTAGTCGCTTCACGACTGAAGAATGCCATAGACTGAGTTTAGTTTTATGAATATACGTTAGAAACAAAAAGGCGCCAATGTGATCTCATTTCACTTTGATGCAAACATGTTGTTTAATAACAACGGGTCTACACGAACGCCTACGAGTTTGTGTAAGTCTAGGTCTAGATCCTACATTGGTTTGGAAAGGACTATCGCATTCTTGAAAGAACTATCGCGCATAGGAAATTTTCGAATGTAAGACTTTTTTTTTTATTCAAGAGTATAATAAATTAATGCTCAAGAAAAATTTGCGCATTGTCTTCTAAGTCTAGATCATCTAGATCTAAATGCTTATCATTGGACTATTGAAAGGTGTACTAGATCTAAACATTCACTTCAACAGGATTCTTTCTCGTGAAGAAGTGGGCGGGGTAAAAAATGTTTTAAATCTAACTTTTATTAATTTTTAAGTGAAAAACAATCTCTCAATAAGTTACATAATTAGTTTTTAAAAGATATGTTTTATGGTTTATTTGTATCTACGGAATACTGAAACGTGACATACAACACACAAACACACACACACATATCTATTGTGACTTTTACCAACAGAAGACGCTGACCACCGGAAAGCTTTGTAAGCAGCTTTGGGTCACCCTTTTAATTTTTGACAAGAGGAGTCATTGACCGAATTGATGACTCAACATATTTTGATCGACATAGCTTGCTAAAAAAAACACATTTTTAAATACACTGGCTTTCCTCTTTTGCACTGGGAGGGGTCATTAAAATGGTTATGGCCTAGATATCACAGATAGATACGATTGATTTCGAGTTTACACAAGTAGATGAACAAAGATGGTTGATGCAACTAATAAAATAAATGTAAGGTTTCTTCTAAATACGAGAGGATTTCCTTCGAGGGCTTGTAGTGAACTAAAGGGCTTTAATGACTTCGGATACCTAGGCACAAACACACACACAGACACGTATGCCTGAATTATCACTAAATGAAAGCTGAGCTGAGCAGTAAATGACACTTGAGCTGATCAGTAAATGAAAGTTGAGCTCACCAGTAAACGATATATGGGCTAAACCGTAAATAAAAGTTTTGCTGACCATTAAAAGATGTTTTCTGTGTTCAATCCTGGCTCCTAGTTTCTTGTTGAACATAACCCTGGGGTGTGGCGGCCGCTGCGGCACAAGGGTCAGGTCTGTGTACTGCGACGTCAGTGGTCTGTTCCTGTCCGAGACTAATGGTATGGCCTGTTCTTTGTTACCATGGTTACCAACACCAATCATTCTTCTATAAATAAAAGAGAATATTTCAGACATTGTTAGAATTGATGTTACCGCTAAGTTGGCAAGCCGTCAATGCGCACATTGCCTAGCTAATATGCACATCAACTGATTGACTCTGTTTATGTGAGGAATCATGCGTTTTTCGAATATGACCTAGATAATGTGCACATTAACGGCTTATGTATGATGGCAGCCTGGTCGTACGGTTTGAGCGCTGGACTGTCGTTCAGATTTATCGATGGTCCCGGGTCCAACCCTGCCCGCTCCCATCCCCCGTCGTCCTGCGGGAGGTTTGGACTAGGAAGTAATTATCTTCAACTCTGAAGGAACATCCGAAACATGTAAAACATTTGACAAACAAAACATGTAGTGAGCTGAGGGTTAGTTTAGGATTAGAGGTTAGGATTTGGGTTAGGGTTAAAGTTTAGGGCTAGGGCTAGAATTAAAGTTATAATGCTTGTCTTCGAGTCCAAAGATTAGTGAGGAATGCAGTATTTCCCGTGGCTGCGCAGCCTCAGCTTTGCCCTACATATTTTGCCACATCCAAGGCAAGAATAACCATTGTCTGCAGGTGGTCGATTTAGATTTTCTTTTCGCTGTCTCCGTTTGTCCTCAGCAGTGGATTCTCTTTTCATCTCAATTGCGTAGAATTAGGGTAATTCGCTTATTAATCAATTTTTGTATGCTTTTATGAATGTTTAGTAGGTAATGTACATTTTATCTATCTAATTCACACATTATGTCACAGTAATGATGAGTAATGTGAAACAATGTCCCGCACATTGACTCTTTCTTTCCGTAATTATTATACGCGTTCCGATGGAGTTCCGATGGAGTTCTTAGTTTTGCTCATTTGTGTTTCACTACCCAGTTATGGTTTAACTTCAATAAATGTTGTGTATGTAATCAGAGAATGTTATATAAGGTCTATTATTATAGAAGAATGCATGCTCTGTTTATATAACACAAATACAAATGTATATTTTAATTGAGTGGGGTCAAATCAACCATGATATCGTCAGTTAGTAGAGAAAGAGTTAACGCATTGCCCTAGTCAATCTTTAAATACTTAGATAGTCTGTAGAATAACGAATTTCTGCACTTTAGCGGTTATATATTTAAGCCGCAGGTCGCCCAATTTTAAGGAATACTGATATATACTTTTTTTTTTCAAGATATTAACATTTTCCCTACAGAACATTATGACTTTATAGATTATGTGGCATTGTATGTGTTGTTGTTTTTTCTACAGGACCTCTAGTAGCCTACTTTTTTATCAACTGATATTGTACAACATGGTATAGTAAAAGTACTTTGGAGCAAAATGGCTAGGTAAGATGCACAAATGACATTTGGCTTTCATTGACTCTATAGATTCATATTGATCTATTGATTTATTAAAAAAAAAAAAAGGTATTATTGGCATTGCTTGAACATTAAATTATAAAATGATTTTTTTTTCTAATTGAGAGCCCCTTTATTTTAATTGTTTCTACCTAACGGTAGGCTATTCTCGTCATGTTCTGACCTAACGGTAGGCTATTCTCTTCATGTTCTCACCTAACGGTAGGCTATTCTCTTCATGTTCTCACCTAACGGTAGGCTATTCTCTTCATGTTCTCACCTAACGGTAGGCTATTCTCTTCATGTTCTCACCTAACGGTAGGCTATTCTCTTCATGTTCTCACCTAACGGTAGGCTATTCTCTTCATGTTCTCACCTAACGGTAGGCTATTCTCTTCATGTTCTGACCTAACGGTAGGCTATTCTCTTCATGTTCTCACCTAACGGTAGGCTATTCTCTTCATGTTCTGACCTAACGGTAGGCTATTCTCTTCATGTTCTCACCTAACGGTAGGCTATTCTCTTCATGTTCTCACCTAACGGTAGGCTATTCTCTTCATGTTCTCACCTAACGGTAGGCTATTCTCTTCATGTTCTCACCTAACGGTAGGCTATTCTCTTCATGTTCTCACCTAACGGTAGGCTATTCTCTTCATGTTTTTCACGTCAGAGCGTTGGAATTTTTTTTTCGGAGCGCCTTACCGTCGTTTCTATTCATGACAAAAAGATCCCTACAAGACTTAACACAAAGATGATCTTTCTACAATCAAGAAAATTACACAAGACTTTCACATTTTTGGTAACGGCTTTTCCAGTCACTTTTTTCTTTGATTGACGCTCTTTATTTACTGTATTGAAGTTATTGATGTAAACATAACTAGAATGCACATTTGGCAGCGGAGACCCAAGCCGCACGCTGAGATTTCACTCGAGACACTAGCTGGAAGTCCACGTACTTTTAGTTTAGGAGGCTTGGCTGTTACATTATAACTAGATGACTGTTTGGATAACTAGATGACTGTTTTGATAACTAGATGACTGTTTGGATAAATAGACGACTGTTTGGATAACTAGATGACTGTTTGGATAAATGGCATTACGAGATGGATGAAAGAAATGAACTAGAGCTCGATGTAACTTTGAAGTAGATCAATTGAAAAGTATGTGTGAGTAAGGAAGCAAGGGAGATAAATAAATACATCAAAATGAATGTCTCATGCAATCAGAACCCACCGAAAACACAGAGAATTGACATCCAAGTGACCTAGTTACAGAAATATTCTAGTATCTAACCTGATGACGAAAGTAGCGTCAAACGTATTGGGTTCTTGAACTGAAGTAACTACACAAGGATTGAAAAGAAGTACTATAAGACTCTCCGCAGTTAAAGAATGCACATTTAAAATTTTCATAAATGTTAAACACAAAAACTTTTTCTCAATGTTAAAGACAATGGTAACATTATTTGTACCAATTAAATACAGACAACAAGTCAGTAAACACACCAATAAACGCACCAGCAATTACTTGTCATGTGTAACAACAGACGTGTGTTTGATATCTTTGTATATATTCTTTTTTCAATAGTGTCCACATGTGAGACTTAACTATGCTACAGCAGAACTAAGACTGACCTAAAACACACGATTTTGTGTCACGGCGATTTAGGCTTATCAAAGGCATGCCACGTTTAGTTGGAGTGTGTGTGTGTGTGTGTGTCAACACTACGTCATCCTGAATGAAACGTACCAAACAATAAACAACGTGCTACTCTATGTGTGTGTGTGTGTTTGTGTGTGAGAGAATGCGTGGGTGCGCACATTTGGTTCAACACATAAAAAAAGAGGACAGTTGTAGCCCTTACCTCCTAGAATAAACACTTTATAGTACAAATATGTCCAAATAGAATTGGAACCCTTATTATTTTTAAAACACATCAATACAACAGAAACAAATAATAAGTCTGTCTTGGAAGTGGGCCTCTTCTATACGTACATCAGTATTAATAAGTTTTAACCCCCCCCCCTTCTAATTTGCATTTTATGCAGCCTGTAACAGTCTTTCCCTAATACAGATGACGTCAAAATATAATTGGAAATAAAGAATAAAAACAAATACGATAAAGGCAATACAATAAAGTAATAAAGTATATGATAAGATAAGAATCAAAGGTTATAAGGTCGACAATCCGCACTTGAAGTTTGTTTGCGTTTGGTGTTTGTGGAGAAGTGGGAGCTAATGTCATGGGAGCTAATGTCATACTTTGTGATGCGATGAAAAGTTGGTCTTAAAAAATAAAACAAGGAATTCTATCAAAACGACTAAATTTATTATCTCAGTGTGGTTCAAAGAGAGAGTCCACCACTTCAGACCACAGCTACACCGCGAGGTTCAAGTTTCTTTTGAAATACAATTAGGTGTTAGTGAAATAAGATAGTCAGCGTCTGAATCTATTTAAAAATCAATAAGTTTGTAGCGTTTGTGTGTATGCAAATAGACAGTAAAGTTGTTGATAGTTAGACATGCTAGTAAATGGACAGTAAAGTTGTTGATAGTTAGGTATGCTAGCAAATGGACAGTAAAGTTGTTGATAGTTAGGCATGCTAGCAAATGGACAGTAAAGTTGTTGATACTTAGGCATGCTAGCAAATGGACAGTAAAGTTGTTGATAGTTAGGCATGCTAGCAAATGGACCTTAAAGTTGTTGATAGTTAGACATGCTAGCAAATGGACAGTAAAGTTGTTGATAGTTAGGCATGCTAGTAAATAGACAGTTAATTTGTTAAATAGGGCAGGTTCCTTGATCTTGATGTCACGAGGGCAGAATCTCTTGATATTTGTGGAGATGTTTCTTGATTTTGATATTATGTATATCAATTGTATTTCTCACTTGCCGTTGCCCTGCTCTGTTTGTATTTTTGTGTCTGTATTTTAAACAACTTAATTGTCAATTTAGGCAAAATACAAATGTTTTATTTTTCGCTATTATCGCTATTTGTTACCAAACATTTAAAAAATGGCTTAAAAATGTGTCCAGGCGAATGGGCGTAGCTAGGGGGTTAGGGTTCAAACCCTTTTCCGAAATGAAACCCCACCTGGGATGGAATTTTGTGACTGATATTTTGCTTCAATTTTGTTTATTGTAGATGAGATTAATGTTAAACCTTCATAGCCAGCAGCAGATTTTGAGCGTAGCCAAGAGGAATTTGAGTTTAAAACCCCACTTAATTTTTTTTACGATGAAACCCCCTCTTCAATATAAAACTAAAGCATACAATAGTTATCAGCTTCTATGGGTGTTCCAAGAAGGGTTTTTAGTTTAAAAACCCCTCTAGAAGGCTTTAAGTTAAAACTACTTCCAGAGGGTTTTAAATTGAACCCCCCCCCCTCCAGCAGGTTTTGAAACTAAAACCACCTCAATAAAGCAAACTACAATCAACAGATTCTATGAGCGTAGCCAAGAGGGGTTATAAATTTCTACCAGTCGCTTGGCTCCATTCATAAAGTGCAATGAATAGCGGACTTAGTCTTTGAGCTAAAATTATTTTCATAGCAGGATAATGCACTGTAGATACCTCAGAATATGCTTTTTGTTTTAAATACCAGAAATAGTGCTTGGCGGTGCTGCCCCAGACACCTGGCTGGCAATGGCGGGGTGCCTACTGTCTTTCCACTAACCTCAGTCAGATTTTATTCTATGATACAATAAACTAATAAACGTTTTCCGAAAGAATGAAAGGTCGGAATGTAACAAAGATTTATTACGTAGACACACACACACTCTTAAACACACACACACACTGACACACACACACACACTGACACACACACACACACACACCTTGATACACACACACGCACACACGCACACACAAACAAACACACAAAAGTAATGCTCTTTAAAAACCACAAGTTGTTTAGCTGGGGGCCAAGTTTTAGATCAACTGATCTCTTCTTTCAACGTTGTGTTGTTTTCTTTCCCCGGTCAAACTTTGTGGCTTAAAAACAGTTTCAACACTCATTTAAAACAATAAGAACTACTTACTGGCATGTAGTGAACAGTGTGTGACGTCATCTCCTAGAACAGCTCTTTAGTTACTATAACATTGTGACAATAACTTTTGTAACTCGCGTTAATAATTTGTTTATATTTGAACGGTCAATTCTACATAACAAATAACAACTGTCACTGTTTCTAGAAACTGGTTTCTTCCAGCGATGAAGTGCAGGAATTAATTCCAATTGGATTCAGTCGCTCTATTCAAGTGGCAACATTTAAAGCTTCCCTTTGACTGTGAGTACACTCGCAGTACCGTGTTGTGACCCTTGTTACAGATGGCGACCTAGATCTATAGACTTCAGTTACAAAGCGAATACATAACGTAGAGAAAATGTCACCTTAGAGCTAATTAAATGGATGGGGAGGGGGTGGATACTCTAATGGTGATTTTAGCGCGCAACTAATTAGTCGATACCGCTCGGTTATGTGAAAGTCCAAATAATGCAATGGGAAGTGAATCTCAAATGACACAGCTCAACATTTTTCTATCTTGTTAGAAAAGAGAATGTGACAAACGAGAAAAGAGAATGTGACAAACAAGAAAAGAGAATGTGACAAACGAGAAAAGAGAATGTGACAAACGAGAACATTAGCAGAAGATGGAAGAGACTGAAATCAAGCCTAGACTTTCCTCTCTCTCTGTGGCATTTTTGGTCTCGAGAGATTAACATTTCCCTTTGCAACTTCTTGTCTGACTAAGGAGGCCAATCCTTGATACACAGCTGTGGTCACATGTTGCAGGCGCCGTTGCAATTTCATCCTTCTTTCTACTACTGTTGTGTATGGCATTTGCAATCCGTGACCCTTCCTTTATGCTTGCTCTTCATGTGGATCTATCCAGTGCCACCTCTTCCCAGCTGCTAGTGTCGATTTTTAAGAGTTTGATGTCGCGTTTACATGCATCAGTGTACCGTGAAAGTGGGCGACCTGCGGCTCTCCTGCCTTCTGTTAGATTGTCATACAAAATATCTTGGGGAAGTCGACTTTCTGGCATTCCATGAACGTGGCCAAGCCAGCCAAGGCGTCTGCTGCTGATAACCCAGCGGATGTCCTGGCACCCTGCTCTTCGTAGCACTTCCACATTGATTATTTTAATCTTGTCATGTTACTTTAAAGATTCGCCTTAGGCATTGGAGGTGGAAGATGTTCAGCTTTTTTTCCTGCCATGAGTAGGTTGACCATGTTTCACTTCCGTAGGTTCAGTAGACAAAGGTTCAGTAGACAAAGGCTTTGGTTTTGTTAATCAGTAAGGTATTGTCCTATACTTTTTTCTGCAGACGTGGCCTGCATCAATGTTCTGTGCATACTTTGCAGGTCCGCCTTTTGAAAGACTTCTGTGTCACGTATCATAGCTTGGAATTTAATTTTGAATTTATTTACTTTTATCTGTCTGTCTTTTTTCCCCACACCCAATCTGGGATCAAATTAAAATTTGGCACAATTATTTCTAGTTTCTAGCTATACTGAGAATCATCAGAGCCTTTTGCGGTATCCAATGGAGTCAATGGAGTCAAATGTTTTGTGTCCTGGTCTAAAGTGGTTGAAATCCTGGGATGACTTCAATACTGCCAGGGGAGACTGGCAGCACATGCGCCGCCCAAATTGAGAGGACCCGTGGTGGAGGCTAAAAAGGTCGGAACAAACAACAATAGCGCAGTGGCGTACGGGACACTGCCCCATAGGTGCGTACTTCGCCCTGTTCCGGCCAAATTTTGATGCCCGTTGCCGACACTGCGGGGAATCAGAAGAGACGGTGACGCACGTCTTGCAAGAGTGTCCGCAGCTCCGCGAGCTACGGGAGGACGTATCTAGTGGTTCACTAAGTTTGTATGGAAGCTACTAGGCACTACGCCAAACAGCAGAGTTCCTTACCAGGGCACTACGGGAGACCTAGGTCTCCCTGCCTTGTCACCAATTGGAGTTCATCTCTCTCAGGTGTCCTGGTCTCACGTTGTTCAGCCCCATGTTTTTTATTGATGTTGTTTAACTCATTTACTGAATAATACAATAGTGGTGGCGTTTCAAATCCAACTTAAAGAAATAATCAGCATTCGTAACTTGCTTGCGCGCTGCTGTTTACTTTTGGGATGGAAGTATTTGTATTTCTATAATAGAGGAAGTGACGCGGAGACTATCGCTGGTCCGATGCATTCAAACAACCCCTAGTCCTGGACGTCATAGTGAAACAATCTCAGTGAAACAATAAGGTCGGATCTAGCTCGCGGGTAATGGCTTGTGCATCACATCATGAAAACATTTTGATAGAAACACTCTTTTAAGGTGTAAAAAAATGGATACTTCCACTAAGTGACAAGTGGCAATGTCTTCGATTCAGAAGATTGAAGATGAGTGAAGTGTCCCAAGCCCGGGTGAGAAAGGATGAGGGTTTGGCGTGGGGCTAGCGACCCCACCCTGTAAAACCACAATTGCTACAGAAACGGCAAACTTGACACATAAAGTAACAAGTGTTTCACATGACTACGTACACCTATTTACGACCTACTATTCCTATTCTAATGCAGACAAAAACCGTTGTCTATTTAAAAAAATGTTTCTATGTGCTTTGCTTGTACAAGGGCTTTTTTTTTTGGGTCTCAAATGTGTTTCCTAAAGTTGATGTCTTGAGTTGTTTTTTTTTAATGATGATAAACTTTGGATCATGACTTCAATGTGTTTCCATAAGATGTCATTGTTACTGGTTTTTATCTATTTTTAAAGACATTAACTAACCAAGAAACATTTTTGTTTCATAATAATTCATAATAAGAAATATAAAAACTGTCACATGATATTTCTAGGATGTAAACCAGAGCGGCATGACAGAATCGGATGATTCCCAAATGTATGTATTCACTTATAGAACAGACGTTACTCATGTTTACATTAGCCTAGATAAGAAAAAATACAACAGAATTCCTGGATTATTTGGTAAATTTATAATCTAGGTCTTTATTACGTAATGTAACAAAAGGGCGGTCAATCCTTCAACAGTTATCACCAAGTTGATAAAGTAGCAGTTATCTCCCGGTGAATGAACCTTCAAAACAAAAATCCATTTCATCAAAAGAAGGAAATCAATACAAATTTCGATTTTTATGACTTGAAACAAAGTTGTGTAAACATGAAAGAAACGAAATTTGGAAACTTAATGTTTCAACACTGGCCAGATGGAGGGGACGTAATTAGTTGCTTACACTAGTTTCAAGTTACTTCCATTATTAACGTGGTGGTTGGGGGGGGGGAGAGGATAATAACAGCAAGTGAATTAAAATCAATTTCTCAATATTTTTTTAATTGTCATAGCATGACGTCATTCTGTATCTTATTGTCTTAAACGATACTGACCTCACTCAAGACCTCGCCTATGACCTCGCACATGACCTCATCCATGACCTCGCCCATGACTTCCCATTTGCTTCACTCTAACGTTACTCTGACCCCATTCAGACCTCAATTTTTTGGTACTTATGGCTCTTTTTTGGCTTCCTGACTCGTTTTGTTTATTCCGGCCTCATACCGTTTTGTTTAGTGGATACCCACATGAGTGAGTACCCTCACTGAGTACCCTCACTGAGTAATCTCACTGAAATTTGTTTTCCAAAAAATGTGCAAAGAAGAAGGACCGAAAGACCTTGAGATTATGAACTTTAAGAAGGATTTCTTAAGAAACCATGAATGAGAGATGGACTCTTCGCTTATCTTGCTATCCAAAGGTCCCTATCAAGAGGTGATCATTTAATCTTATCCATTTTGCGGTGCAACGGCATAGAATAGTCCTATGTATTTAATGAACCGATAATTTGGAAGATATGATTCAATGTGAACCTGGCCTAACTGATGTTGTTGAATGATGGCTGGTAAAGGGTTAATCTCTTATTTAAATCCTCAAGGAAAAAATACTATTTTTGTTGATTCAGTGTATGAGTTTCAATTATGGATAGATAACACTCTACTTGTTGATAGATGAACACTTCTTATTGAATGTTTCTAAAAAGTATATTCAATAAACATACTAAATACATATTTTTTTCTTTTTTAAAGCAAAAGTAAACATTTTATTTATAATGTAAGTAGATTGTATAACACCTAATTTAGTAATAAAAATATTTTTTTAACATTAAAAAAAATTAACCCACAAACAGTTTTTACAAACTTACAGTGAAATCTCCACTGTCAGTCAGTCAGTCAGTCAGTCTAATTTATCTCTCAACTATTAATAGCGAATAGTTTTAAAAATACTGCGACTTTGAAAAATCTAAAATATATGATATCGGATTTTCAATATGTTTTCTAGTTTTTGCAAATCTATACTGGACGGACAGACAGCAGTCAGACCACAAAATAGCGGCTATTGTCCTCTCGGTGTCGCTAAAACTGTATGCAATGTAAAAAGTTTTTTTTAATGGGAGGTAACTTAGAAAATGTACAAAAGTTGGGTTTGTTTTTATACTTTTAGATTATGTCCCTTAAACTTAAAAATTTAATTGCTACCATAACTTAGGTATGCCTTGTTGATTATCAGCTAAAGTAAAGTAGGTCATATTATGTTATTATGGATGTCGCAATCTATGGCTTAATATTCACATCGATCCTCAAATCTCTAGTTGTAGTGAAACAATCTTTTATTTGTGGTGGAAACCCATAATGCCGCCATCATTATTTGATAATGCCAATATATGTTTTTTAAACAGCCACACAATTCTTTATAAAACAAAGGTGTAGGCTTATTATCATGTTCCACAAACTAGTTAAGAACCGCCCACTTTTCCTGGTAGATTCTACATCCAGAGTCTCTGTTCACAAACGCACAAACGTTAAAGGTCATGGTATCAATACATCAGAGAAAATATGAAAGTCCTAAGTAGGTAAAGAGACATTTTTCAACCTTTTTATTTTTTTGGAAGGAGATTTTCTCCACTTTAGGTCGACGTTTCTGCCGGCTGGATATAACCACGTCATCCGGCCCGCGGGCCGTATTTTGGGCATCACTGTACTAGTCTATAAGTTGTACGTCTAGGTTTTACAGTTAGCATGAAATCTACCAGTCAATTATTCACTTACAATTGTGTGATCCACAACTGACTATTTATATGTAAAACAAGATACTATAACAAATAATGCATGCGAGTTGATTGGCGGATCAGGTTCCTAAAAGTTGGAAGATTTAAAAAAAAAAAAAACAAGTAAAAAATAAAAATAATTTTCAAAGTTTATTTTAAGTGAAATTGCACCAATTAGTTTGAATCAATCTAGACAAACAACACTATCCAATCAGTTCGGAAATGGTTTTACTATATTGTTTTTAGCACAACTTTCATTCTTATAGAATGTTCAGTGCGTAATGATATTATCCATTTTGTGGATCAGTTGAAGTGGAGGGCGGAGGCTGTTAGAGTGGTTTCTGGGAGAAAGTTTCCGCGCTGCCTTTTTAAAGGCTGTTAAAAAATGAAATTGAAGATGTCGAGGCAGCGGCGTAGCTAGGAGTTTGCTATCATTTGGGACCCGATTTATTTGGCTCCTGCATTTTGCGCAATATTTAATATTTAATGTAAAAAAAATAAATAAATTTCGAACACTTATTTAGGGGCCCCATATCAAGTGGGGACTTTCATATTCTCCCTACTCCTATTCCCACCCTTGATACGCCGCTGTGCCTTCGATGAAATGGTAGAGTTACAACCACTAAGCCATTCAAGTACTTACGTGAGATTGAAAGTTATATTGTAGCCTATTATTCGTTTCAAATTGTTAGCGAACGATCTAATTTACTAGTTAAGACTAATCTCCCTTAGTTCAGTACATTTTCTACAAAAAACAAAATTAAAAACTAATTGATTAATTTTTTTTTTTTCATTTATTCACGTGTTGTTATCGACAATGAAATAATTTATGCAAAGAATGGGAAGTGGGAAATATAGCGTGTACAAACTTTCACCCAGACAGACAGACAGATATATATTGAGTTGATATAAGCTTTTTATTTTAAAAAAATATTTAAAAAATAGGAATTTCATATGTGGTTAGACAAAAGTTAAAAATAAATATCTAGAACAAAATGCATTAATAGCACTATGATTGCACTTAGTACTCCTTATTCAAAGATAATTAATTCTCAACAGCACTATTATGTTTTAATTTTTTTTCTGAAT
This sequence comes from Biomphalaria glabrata, assembly GCF_947242115.1. Classification (NCBI taxonomy): domain Eukaryota; kingdom Metazoa; phylum Mollusca; class Gastropoda; family Planorbidae; genus Biomphalaria; species Biomphalaria glabrata. Next base: position 14,724,130 of record NC_074717.1, on the reverse strand, counting down.
AATAACTTCAATAAGTAATTTCTTTTTAATTAAAACACTTGTTCCATGTTTTGTACATTATAAGTAGACAGACAGACAGACAGACAGACATGCAGATAGATAGAGAGATAGACATAGAGACATACAAGTCACCATACAATGAAACATTAAAGAACATACGACAGTACAGAATTAAACAAGTCCATTTCCTTTCATAACTTAAGTTCTTACTATAAGATAGATTGCTAGAGAATATAAGGCTTACTTCAGATGTCTCTTGATCGTCTCATTTGAAGGCGCCCTTTCGTCACTGGATGATTCACCCATGTCACTCAATTAGAGCATGATGAGACGTGATGTTAAGCAGCCTAATTAGGTCACTTCTAAAGTTTATAGTTCGATCTGTAGATGTTGTGTATAGGACTGTACCCTTCAAATTAAGGCAAGTATTAACATTATTTAAATGTTTACCTATTATTACAAACTAAAGCGTGATATATAATGGTTTGTATTTGTAATAGAACTATTCAAACATTCAATTTAAAAAACAAACATTTGTAGAGGCCTATAATTACGATTATCCTTAACAATGTATGTCTTACACACAACACAACACAACACAAGACCAAATCAACACAAATGCTGTTGAAATATGTTCCCAACAGGAGGTAGGCCTCAGCAGATTAACTCTTTCATCTCCAGCTGTTTCTGAGCTTATCGAGCAGTAGTAAATGACGTCACTTATCCATTTCTTCGCTCCGAAACACAAGATTTCCATTGATTAAAACGTTACTCTGCACCCTCTTACACCCACTTGGGCACAGGGGAGCTAACAGTCACGGGCTATTTCATACAAATATTTTAAAACTCTTATTAAAAAAAAGATGCTACCCACTTCTATAGAATTGGGATAACTTTCTTACGCAGAGTTTTTAAAATAACAATTAGAGACTAATCTTCCAGTGCATACAGAGATTTTCAATGGGCAAACTGGGGGTCATACAGCCTTCTGTTTGGTTATCTAGCCAACTCTTTGAAACTATGAAACAATATGTTTTGTTGGTTGTTTTCACTACTGATTATTCATAAATACAACATCTCAAACATTATAATTCTCTATGTAAAAGGGAGAGTATTGGATGTAATTGTGTTATATAAAAAAAGTCAGAGTTGCCTCTCTTATCAGAAAATAAAATAAATTAATAATAATAATATGGGAATAAAGAAAATAGAAATAAATTGAAATCTGTAATATAAAATATATTCAAAGATTAAACTCTGATTGTACTTTAGAAAAACAACATTAACTTATTTTATATAAAATGAAGGCATGTTTATTGTTTTGGTGTAATTTTTATTGCATAGCTGTTTGATTATTATTGCACATGTTTCTCTCAACAAATTTGCGAACATAATGGATAATAACAAAAATAGTATGAATAATCAAGCAGGATCCATGTAGTGTTAACAATAAGTCACAAATAAAATGCCTTCAAAGTAAGTTCAAAGGTCATCAACAAGAAATTGTAACAATCAAAAACATATTTTATCAAATGTAATTTTATGGCATATTTGAATGTGGTTTTTGTCATCAAAACGTCAAGTGTATACTTTAATCAAAACGTCAAGTGTATACTTTAATCAAAACGTCAAGTGTATACTTTAATCAACAAGATAGTGAGTAAAATCTGAAAGCGCCAAATACTGTTTGAGTTTGTTGGGAATGGGAAGACGTCTTATATGAGCAACAATAGATTTGTCCCCGCAGGAAGTGTTCATCGCTTGACGAATAGACACCCTGCAGCACTCGGACAAAGAGGGTGGGCAGGACTCTCTCTCCTTCAACCACTTGACCACGGCTTGTCTGTCCCGATGGAGACCCGAGCCCAGGCCTGGTAACCGCATAAAAACCTTGGAGTACATGGGTAGCTGCCTGCAGCAGTAGGAGATCTCATCTTGGCTAGGGATGTATCCCAGTAGTACTAAGAGCTTAACAAGCGTTGGTTCGCTGCAGGAAAAGGCTTCTTGGAGAAGGCCACGCCCCCAGCGTCCCGCTTTGTCGATTTGACTACCGTTGAACAGAAGTAGTGAGGCGATGAAACTATTATCGCAAGCGATCGCCGCGGACAATGGCGTCCAATGTCCATCACTCTTTGAAAGGCAACATCCCGACTCGATCAGCAGCTTCCAAACACTATCCAAATTTGGGTAAGCGTTTCCCTTGGATGCAATCCTAAAATAGAAGAAGGCTGTAAGAAAAGGCGTCATGTTATTTTGTGTTTGGGCATCCAAGTTCGCCCCGCGTTGTATAAGAACGCGTAGAATACTGACGTTACCGGTCCTTGCCGCCTCATGCAAGGGCGTCCAATGTAGACTGTTTGTGGCATTTACATTTACTCCATTTTCACACATCATGAACACGACTGTCTCTAGGTTCATCCGTACTGCACGGTGCAATGCAGTATTACCGGAAACATCTTGCAGGTCGAGGTTGCACTTTAGAGTAATGAACAAAGATGCCAACTCCTCTCTTTTACAATTGCAAGCAATGTGGAGTGGAGTTTGGCCCTTGGAGTCCTGCATATCCAACAAAACTTCTCGGCTAGAATCCCGAGACGCATTGATTAGGACGTGGGCTATTTTAACGTAGCCGTATTCTGTAGCCCAGTGTAAAGCTGTGCGCCCAGCTTCGTCCACGTTATACAGGCTGGCGAGATTGTCCAGCAGTGCACGAGCCACGTCTTGTTCTTTGTTCGACTTGGCCGCTTGTATGATTTCAAGATGCATCGCACTAGAACTACTCTCCAGTGTGATGTCATGACGTGACATGGGTGACGTGACATTAGAACTACTCTCCAGTTGGACGTCTTGGCGTGACATGGTTGACGTGGCAGTCTGTTTGGTGGCTTTACGTCCCTTGGGCTGAAGTGCGGGTATACTAGTGGGCGTGCTGTGTGACAAGGTTAAGGTCACATGTGACACGCATTGGGACAACATTTCCAGTGTCATTGTAACATGGACTACTGCCTGGGGTCAATAAAATACATGTTCGAAATCTAGAGTCATTCAGTTACTTTAAGTCACTATATCTACCAAGTTCTCTTGAATTCAGTTACTTTAAGTCACTATATCTACAAGTTCTCTAGAATTCAGTCACTTTAAGTCACTATATCTACAAGTACTCTTGAATTCAGTCACTTAAAGTCACTATATCTACAAGTTCTCTTGAATTCAGTTACTTTAAGTCACTATATCTACAAGTTCTCTTGAATTCAGTTTGTTTCAGTTTGTGTCCAAATCTTCATTTCTAAACTTCCAATCCAACGTTGACTACTTTATAGAACTACATTTCGCAGTTTTTAATTAGCTTAAAGGTTTTGTTGAGTGAGTTGTCTACACTGTGCTGCAAGATGTTCTATTCTCTATAAAGTGTAGAGTATGTTACTTGTAAGGTAAGCCCTTAATTAATAGACAATTTGTTTAGAGAGAAGTTTGTTGTATTTAAATTATAAAATAGTAATACTGTGCACCCGAAGTGTAAACTTCATTCTCTATATAAAGGACTACAAGTTTTAACTACAAAATAGATTTGAAGCACCGATTAAGTGTGCCTTACACCGCATTGGGACATGTTTAGCAGGTCAGCAATATAAGTCATCATTCTTGTTAGGTTTTCTTATTTTGAGTATTATTTTAAAACTATATCTGTAGGTATTCATAATGTACAAGGTAGTCTATACGCCATTTTGACAACAAAATGTTGGAAGAGAAGGATGATTTTAAAATGAGTCCCAGGTTTGTGTAATTGAAATGTTTCTATCACACGTGTTCACTAGACCTGGGAGGTGATACCAGACGATTAACACACTCGCAATGAGGTAAACACACAACTAGCTGTGAGCTGTGTTTGTGTGCTCAACACCTTCATTGATTTGTTTCCTCCAACCATCCATCAATCCACCCATCCATTCGTCCACCTTCATTCATGGTAATACTGCCAGGTAAAGCATTCTTTGTCTTCAATGCGGTTAGTTCAATCAGAGCTGGGAGTCAGGGGGTGATAACTCTGATAACGACGTCTTGTAACGGGCCTGCATGGGAAATAACTGACGCTCACGTAGATCATCTCCCTCTTGAATTATCTGCCCTTGCACGCGCACTGTCCACCGATGACGTCGTGCATGATGGGAGCACACGTCGCGAGCAGCTGATAGTGTCTATAAATAGCCTGAAAAAACAAAAACAAAGAACTTTTAATGAGCGTGGAAGGAGAGAAACAAATCTAACCCTAACTCTGAGTTTGTAAGCATTAGTTGTGTAATTGTAAGCATTAGTTGTGTAATTGTAAGCATTAGTTGTGTAATTGTAAGCATTAGTTGTGTAATTGTAAGCGTTCAATTCCCGATGTACACATTACATTCTTTCATTGATAGGATTTGTTTGATGTGACTTTTCTAAACTGTTTATTTTATTTGTTTTCTCACAAATCTCACGTACATCTATACAATACTTCTTGTTATGTTTCTCAGCACTGATTTAAACGATGACATGTTTGTATGTGCCGTACAGCTGTTGCTATCAGTAAAGTATACAGGAAGTAAAGTGTCCCTTTCAGATCTATAGGGCAGATGATATAAAGGTCATCTATAGGGCAGATGATATAAAGGTCATCTATAGTGCATATGATATAACGGTCATCTATAGGGCAGATGATGTAAAGGTCATCTATAGGGCAGATGATATAAAGGTCATCTATAGGGCAGATGATATAAAGGTCATCTATAGGGCAGATGATGTAAAGGTCATCTATAGGGCAGATGATATAAAGGTCATCTATAGGGCAGATGATATAAAGGTCATCTATAGTGCATATGATATAACGGTCATCTATAGGGCAGATGATGTAAAGGTCATCTATAGGGCAGATGATATAAAGGTCATCTATAGGGCAGATGATATAAAGGTCATCTGTTTTTGTGACCAACAGTTAACGAAGGTGTCATGCACAATGACCAGCCGTCTTTAGTTTCCCCAAGTAATGTCAGGTACCCATTAGAGCTGGGTGGACACTGAGGCGCCCTAAAAATCTTTGTCTTCACCAGGAAACGAACCCGGGGCGCCTGGTTCGGAAGCCAAGCACTTTACCACTCAGCCACCGTAAAAGCCAGTATAAAATAAAATAGTGAAATAAATTTAACCTATTAGTATGAAGGCTAACAAAATTAAATGTGACAAAGTAAAAAAAAAATTAGACGGTACTCAATACATTTAAGCCATTAGTATGAAGACTAAACCATTGAAATGTGACAAAGTAAAAAATGTCACAAATCTTGTACCTTCAACCCTCACCCCCCCCCACCCCCAGCTTTTTTTTCTTCTTGCCCTCTTTGTGACATTGTTTCATCATGACACAGTTTTGTTTTGTTTTGTTTGTGAGACCAAGCAACTATTGTCCCAAGGCTGATGAGTGTACATCGCTCTTTGACATGAACTAGTCGAATAATATATGCGTGCATTCGTTTCTTCAATCCAATGCAAGGACGATGAGCCGTCACCTCCCCCCCCACGTGAAAATGATCTACTTTGAAGTGGGAGAAACAAAGACCCATCTCCCTGCCCCCCCCCCTCCTCCTGACTATCGTGTCGTCTGAATCACGCCGTTTTCTTTTTAATATTGATTTTCTGTTTTCAAAGCGTCTCTCACTGAACCCAATATTAACACCCTCGCAGTCGCCGCCTCCCTTGACACGCCTCACTGCCCCCCCCTCACGCTGGAACAGTATGAATCATTATTGTGAGACAATGTGACATGAGACTTCATTATCAAAGACATCTGCACTTAGTCACGTGATCTGTTCGAGTCACTCACTGGAATATTTAAACTCGTCACAAGGAAATACGTAATAGACTTAACATTTCATAGCAGATTATCTCCCTTCATAAAATAAACTTTCTTGACTTCTCGCCCGACGTAGAAGTTAATTTCTTATAATAGCCGGGTCATAGCTAGTTTGTATTGCATCTTAAGTTTGAACTGAACTTTAGGAGTAGAATATCTACACTTATATTAAACTAGAGGTGATAGGGGAAATAACTCGAGCAGTTTGTTCTCTAATGAAGCGTGACTGTTACATATAGAAAAAAGTACACGATTTGTATTTAATAATTTTGTAAACGCGAGTGTGTGTGTGTGGGCATCACTGGGTATCAGTGTGTTGATGTGTGGGGGATATGTATGTGTTTCTTTGTTCGCATTGTGGTTTTTGTAAACTATGTGATACTTTAATATCTAGCTGTAATAAAATAATATTCTAAGGTTGCTGTACATCTAGTACATATACTAGCCTTCACTGGACAATTTAAACAATAATTATTTGTCTTTCATAATATTTAAAAAAGAGCTTATATATGTAATATT